>NC_030857.1:16512985-16529392 GCF_000208745.1 Theobroma cacao | reverse complement strand
CACATTACAAAAATTTACACAATTCATCACATTGATGCTAAATCACTATATAATTAACTTAAATCCTATACTAATGCATGGTATGAAATGCAATAGCCTAAAACGGCTTAAACGCGGTATTAACCTATTTTTTGGCACTTTGCTCGATAAATTGCTAACGCGCTCCATTTTAGCTCTAAATCATCCCATTCTCTCTCCAACATTTCTAACCATTAAATATCAGCCAATAACCTTCTAAAAACAACAAAATCAGCTCACTCCCTTCCTTGGAAAATTCGACCAAAAATGGGACATTAAGTCGGTTCATTTTCTACTTTGTTTTTCTATCACGTTTAATCGTTTTTCATCATTTTCTCTTCATTTTCCTTAGAATAAAATCAATTCATCATCATTGTACAGCATTGAGCGTCCAGCCAAGAGTGGGTATTGTGAAAATTTACTGATTTCTTGCCCAATTTAATTTCTAAACACATTTAACTAACTAAAACTATCAATTTAACTAAAAATCAAAACCTAAAAATTTCAATTTCTCTCCCCTAGAATTTCGTCCAGCCCTTGATATCACTTTTTGATCTCTCTCCTCAAGCATGCTAAATGGAAATAAAGGCATAGGAAAGGTAGAAATCAAGCTAAAATCGAAAAATCTTACCGTTAGACGCGTAAACGGTCGAAAATCGTGAATTTCCCTTTGAATTTTCTTGTTTCTCTTTGGCTTTTCTTTTTTTCTTCCTTTCCTCTCTATTTCCTCTCTTTTTCTTCCTTATGGCCGGCCAGCACTTAAAATTTGGGTTTAAATGGGCTGACTTTTCATTAAAATAATATTATATCATTAAAAAAATGCCACATGTCACTTTCCCATTGGCCCATTTTTAAAATTTCATCCATTTGTTTCCAAATTTTCACCATACACTTGTCTCATATATTCATAGCTTAGATAAAATTTTCAGACTCATCCAAAGTCTCGGTGGAGTAATTTTTGAAATTTACACTTTTACTCCCGTAAAAGTGAAAAATTACATTTTTGTCCAAAAAATTGAAAAATTGCCCATAGACATATTTTTCATCCCTTATACTCATACCATTCTCCAATTTGTCAAATTTGATCTAAATTCTCTCAAAATCTCAACTATTATCTGTGGGTGGTAAAATTACGATTTTGCCCTTACACTCCAAAAATCGCCAGAATTAAACTTTTTCACTTCCTATCATTAAATTATACTCCAAATAGTTAATCTTGGTCAAAAATTTCACTCCATGATCAAATTATTATCTTAGGTGGCAAAATGACGATTTCGCCCTTGAATATCAAAATTTGTAATTTTACCCCAAATGAACCCTCGAACTCCGAACAATCATTTTTAGTCATTTCTGGACTATAAAATATTAAATTTCACCCTACAATTCCTATTTGAACTAGTTCGAGGTTAAATCAATTTAAGTGTACCGTTAAGTACAATATCGGGTTTCGTCTATTCTTAGGTGCTTTTCTAGCGTAATAACATGCTACTCAATGCATGTATGTCATGACATGTATTTATAGGGTCGGGTTTTACACCTAGCCTATAAATAAATTTCTAATTTTTATCCTTCACTCTTAAGTATGTAGATCATTTTAGGAAGTGTATTGAACTAAATGTTGAAAAAGGTAGAAAAGGTGGAATTGTTGAAAAAGTTCAAGGATTGTGCTAGTATTCACCCTAGTACCTACAAAAAGCAATAAGTTTGGGAGTGTTAAAATTGTGATAAAAAAAAAGAAATAGAAGAATAAAGTGCTTGATAAATAAAAAAGTTGGAAGAAAAGAAACAGGGTGTACTTGGAATAAAGTTGAAGCTTTATAAAGTTCGTAAGATAATTATGTGCTTAGGGTGATTTAAGCTATAAAAATATCTTTTATCCTACTTTGACCCTAACCATACATTACAAGCTTGATTAAAACCTAATGATCCTAGATTAAGTATCAATCTACATTAGTGGAGAGAAATATGAAGAATAAACCTATGGAACTCTAGTACTAATTTGAATTTTGTATGAGAATAAATTTCTTTGGATGGCATGATGTTCATTGCAAAAGATTTCACACACACACACACGAAAATCCATTCAAGAATGAGCTTGTATTTGAATTGAAACGTGAACTTGGATAGTATTTATGTTATGTTTTGAGTTGAGAATATGGGACAACTTATGAGGAAATAAAA
The DNA here is from genome assembly GCF_000208745.1 of Theobroma cacao. Classification (NCBI taxonomy): domain Eukaryota; kingdom Viridiplantae; phylum Streptophyta; class Magnoliopsida; order Malvales; family Malvaceae; genus Theobroma; species Theobroma cacao. The sequence goes on along the minus strand of NC_030857.1, from coordinate 16,527,193 downwards.
GGTGATCATTGATTTGGTGCAACCTACTTCTAGTTAGTTGTGTTTTTCATTTATGTTATTTCCTTTTATTTTATGTTTTGCTTGAGAACTAGCAAAATCTTAAGTTTGGAGGTGTGATAACTCTATTACATAGAGTTATTTTACCACATTTTGAGTACTAAAATAGCTAAGTTCTCGAATGTTAGGTTCGGATTTAGGTAGTTTTATTTGCTTTTCTTAATTTAGTCTAAATTACATTGAGTCAATTTAATTCAAGTTGTTTTAGTTTAATTTTATGTTAAAATATCTTTAGTTATTACTGATCTATTATATTGCTTTTAAAGGATCTCAAATGAAAAGGCCTTAATTGGTGATAAACAATACAAGTATGGCTAAGTGCATCTCTCGTACATATTGTAGTATTTTGAGCATAACTTGAACTCTAGAAGTACAATTGATTTGATTTTTAAGTCATTGGAAAGCTAAGTGACAGGGCTACAACTTTCATGTTTACCACTTCTCCAGTTCGATCAGAACAAGGTGAAAATTGCGTCACAAAAGGAGGGGCTGTAGTAGAATCAGCACTAATCATCATACTGTAACAGAGAGCACAAAGCCATGGCGTTCAAGGAGCAAGGCGGCGGTGCCCAGTTCTAATATCCAAGCTTTCCTTTTTCAGATTTTGATTAGATGATTTGATTTGCATATAGGATAAACATATACCTATGTGTCGAATGTAGCTAAGATTAGAGAACGAGCTTAATGAATTTTTCTTTAGTTGAATTTATATAGACATATAGTAAATTACTTGAGAGAAATATTTTTATAAGAACCTCAACAAAGGCTTATAAAAAAATTGGGACTTTAGGTTAGCAACTCAATCCACTGAAGTAAGTTTAGAAAGAGAAACAAGATTCAGATGAAAGTGTTGAGGGATATTGTAATCCTAAGTTTTTTATTAATTGAATTTTTCTAGTAAAGTTTTGCCTATCAGCTTTTAGATTTAATTTAGTTATTATTTAGTTTTATTTTGCTTTTAATTAATCACTTTAATTCAGTTATTTGAATAAAACTAGATTATATTAATTTTACTATTTAGCAAAAGTTGGTACAATTCTCTGTGAGATTCAACACTTTACTTATTACTTATTACGATACATACACTTGTGTGATAAAATGGACAATAAGTTTTAGGCACCGTTGCCAAGGATTTGTTTGTCTACTTTCTTGCTAGTATTAATACTAAGTAAATTAGTCTTACTTCAAGCTTTGTTTTTCTTTTTTTTTTTAGGTACTTTTAGTCATTGTATGCTAAGAGTGAAAAGTTTGAAGATTCTTCCTTTGACCTAGAAATTGAAAAGATTTTTCAAAGACTTCAGAGAGAAAACTCACAGGGTTTAACTTACATCGAAACAATGGCTGAACAACAACAAGGGGAAGAGAATAAATCTTTGAGGGAATATGTTTCCTCTTGTGCAAGGTCTTAGCTCTAGCATTCGAAGACCTACAATAAAAGCTAATAACTTTGAAATCAAGCCAGCGATCATCCAAATGATTCAAACTTCAATACAATTTGGAGGCTTACCTAATGATGACCTTAATGCTCATATTATGAATTTTCTAGAGATATGTTATACATCCAAGCATAATGGAGTCACTAATGATGCAATTAGACTAAGACTTTTTCCTTTATCATTGAGAAACACGGCAAAGAATTAGCTGAATTCACTTTCTATTGGTTCTATTACTACTTGGGATGATCTTGCTTAAAAGTTTTTAGCTAAGTTTTTTCCACTAGCCTAGACATCAAAGATGAGAAATGACATCACATCATTCATGCAACTAGATATAGAGTTGTTGTATAAGGCTTAGGAAAGGTACAAGGATTTACTCAGATGATGTCCTCATCATGGGTTACCTAATTGGTTATAGGTATAGACATTTTATAATGGGTTGATGAGTCTTATTAGAATTACCATTGATGTTGTAGCTAGAGGAGCATTAATGACAAAATCTATTGACGAGGCATATGACTTGTTGAAAGAGATGGCAACTAATAACTACCAATGGCCCTAGAAGAGTTGCCGGTATTCATGAGATGGATGTTATTATTAGCTTTAAAATTATTATAGTTTTGATTATGACAAAATGATCAAATTTGCTTGAGCATTATTTGAGTGATCCTTAACAAGTTCTTGAAATTATTTAACTCTCATACATTTGTTCTTATATAGTTACAAGCTTGACTTTTAAAGTTATTAAACTATATCTATAAGCTTGTATAACTTAGGAGTATGAGTGCTTATGATTCCCATTCATTAAAGTCTGATTTAAAGATTAAAAGAAAATCTAGATGCACCCATTAAGGGAGAGTTTTGAATATTTTTTTTAATTATGACAAAAAAAGAGAAAAGGAAGACTAAGTTAAATAGAGTTTGATAGGCCTTTATATTTAATTTATGTGTGTGATGCTTAGTTATGGTTTTGTTGAATATTATGTGCTAGTTATTATAGGTATTCAATATATCTTGCTTAGCTATTGTGGATATTGTATATCTTGCTTAACTACTATAGATATTATAAATATTTTATTGTAAATCTTTAAAGAAAACTAGATGCATTAACTAAGGGGAAGCAATACTCATTATGCATAAAGATTTGAATCATTTATATTGAACATAAACATTGCACTTTTAATTTAAGAGTGTTTTGTCATCATTGGTATCTAATTATATTATTTAAGTGTGCAGGAGAAAGTTTAAATTCATTAATATATTTAGCACTTGAAAGCACATCAAGATGCTTGTTCAGTTGCAAGATGGGTTAATTAGTTAAACAAGCAAAGAAGAAAGAGCTTTAATGAAGATAAATTAGTCTTAAACCGATTAACACAAATCCTTAATCAATTAAAGCAATTATGGACTCTACACTAAGGACAGACAGGAAGGTTTTAACTAGTTAAAATAATGTTTAATTAGTTAAATAGGTACTGGATGTAAAACAGAAGCCTTTTGATCAATTAAAGAAAAAGAGTTAACTGATTAAAGGTCACAGTTAAAAGTGTTAAGAAGTGTAAAATTCAAATTTAAAATATTGATGACTGTCCATGGTGCCAAACCAAGAGATTTAAAGTTGAAGAATTTTTAATTGGTTAGAGCCTATTTTAATCAGTTAAGGATGAATGGAGAGAAGCTTCAATCAGTTAAAGTAAGTATTAATCAATTGAAAAGAGGCTAGCCAACAACAGTGCTTGAACATGCTTGAAAACAGAAAATTATTAATCAATTAAAGCTATCGATAATTGGTTAACATAGAAAAGCACTGTGCAAGTTAGAGAAGGCTTAATCAGTTAAAGCCTACCTTTAATTGGTTAATGAAGCATTATCTGCACATTTGAATTTAAACACAAAAGAAAAAAAATAATGGCCAGAAATGACTAGTTTCTGTCTTCAATAGCTAGAAGTGCTTTTTCAAGGATTTACAGCTTCTTCAATAATAAAAAATACAAAGAAAAGCTATCCAAAGTGATTTTGAACTTAAAAGACCAAAAACATTCTCTTTACACTTGTATTTCACTCTCATCCTTTGTAAAAGTGTTGAGCTTAACTTTGTACATCTTAGATCAGATAGATGATCAATTATACTCCATATTTTCTTCATTTCTTGATTGATTAAAGTGTACGAAGCACTCTAAGGGGTTTACTAAGCCTAAGAAAGTTTAGGGATTCTTGTAAAGGTTTAGAACTTGGTTTAAAAGCTCACTTTGTAAAAGCTTGATGGAAGCTGTTAATTCCACCAGTTTTAGTGAAGTTGGGTTAAAAATCCTTGATTGGGAAGATCAAGGTAATGGCTACAGGTTAGGTAGACCAAATTATTATAAATATGGTGTTTTGTCCACTTCTCTTAACCTTTTCTTCACTTGGTGTCTTTCAACCTTAACAAGTTTTAAACTTTCCATTCCAAATTTGTTTAATAGTTTTTCAGACTTAATAGTTTCCTTTAAAATATTTTAGTGCTATTCACTCTCCCTTTAGCACTCTTTTTGGGACCAACAACTATTAATGTTTTGACTACATAAGTAGCTGCATTAACAAAGAAATTTGATATTTTAGGGTTCATTTTGTTTAGAGCCCATTTGTTTCTTGTGATCTGTGTGGAGAAGGGCATTCTAGTGATCATTGCTCAGTTAATTTGAATCAGTACATTTCATTGGAAACCTTAATAGGTAGCAAGACAATCTATATTTTAACACTTATAATCTTAGTTGGACGAATCATCCTAACTTTTCTTGAAACAATAATGAGGGATTTTCATAAACTCCAAAGCCAAATTTTCCTTTTGGATTTCCACTTCAAGTTAAAGCTCTTATGCTTGAGAAAAAGCCATCTGTGTAAAAGTTACTCATGCAATTCATGGCAAAGAATGATGCCATCATTTAAAATCAAGCAACTATCATTCAAAGTCAGGCGGCAACAATTCGAAATCTTGAGACACAAGTGGGTCAACTTGCCCATACCATTAACAATAGGTCTCAAAGGACTTTACCTAGTGATATTGAAACCAATCTTAGGAGAAAAGGTAAAAAGCATTGCAATGCAATCACACTTAGAAGTGGGAAAGAGGTAGAAAGTAGTAGTATGCAATCAAATTCTCGAGGTAAGTCTGTCAAAAAAGAAACAGTGGGTGAAAGTTTTAAGGAACAAGCTTAAGGTGAGAAAACTCAATCAAATCCATCATAACCACCACCACCTTTCCCTCAATGTTTTTAGAAACAAAAACTTGATAGTCAATTTTAAAAGTTTTTAGAGGCATTTAGGAAGCTCTAAATCAACATTCCTTTTACAAAAGCTTTAGAACAAATGCCTACTTATATGAAGTTTTTGAAAGACATCTTAACCAAGAAAAGAAAACTGAAAGATTTTGAGACAGTTGCACTTCCTAAGGAGTGTAGTGCCATAATCCAAAATAAGCTTCTACCAAAGTTTAAGAATTCAGGGAGTTTTTATATCCTTTGTACTATTGGTAGTGTTAAAATTTTTAAAGCTTTGTGTGATTTGGTGCTAGTGTTTCAATTATGCCTTTGTCTATTACTAGGAAACTTGGACTTAATAAGATATAACTTACTATAGTTTCTTTATAGTTAGCAAACAAAACAATCAAGTACCCTGTTGCGATTATAGAGAATGTTTTGGTTAAAGTTGTGAAGTTGTTCATTTTGGTGGACTCTTGAGATGAAAGAGGATGCTAAAATTCTTTTATTTTTGGATAACCATTCTTGGCTATAGTCAGAGTAATCATAGATATGAAGAATGACAAGATAACTTTCAAAGTTAGAGAGAAAGTAGTCAAGTTTAATATATTCAATACAACTAAGTATCCTTCCTCTACAGAAAGTTGGCATGGAATGGATACAATTGATGAGTTGGCTAAAGAGGTTTTTGACAAAAAATATCCAAAGAAACCCCTTGAAGCCTTTATGGGGAAAAGTGAGCAGATTTCACCACCTTCAATTAATCTTGATTTTAAGTTTGGACAACGAGTGTTACTAACCAAATTAGTCAAGCTCTTTTTATGGAAACACAAATCAAGATGGTTGAGTTCTTTCAAAGTGGTTAAAGTCTATCCTTGTGGTATCATGGAAATTACTAGTAAGGCTATTGGAACATTCATGGTTAATGGAATGAGCCTTAAGCTTATAAAGAAGCATTTCTTGGGAGGCAATTCAAGCTTTCAAAGCTAATATTTTCTCTTTTTAGTTATTTTTATTTTATTTATACGTAAAATACCCCTATCCCCTTAAGTTTTAGTCAAAATTTCAAACAGATCTATTAGTTTTCGAAATAAGCGTTTTGCCCAAAAATGCAAACACCGTTAACATAGATTAAGAAAAGACTAAAATGCCTTTTTTTTCTTTATTAATTTTAAAAATTATTATTATATTTTAAAAAATATTAAAAAAAGGGAGCACTGACCCCAACTCCCTAAAAAGAGGAGTGTCTGGTGCTCTCTACAAAGTTTTTTTTTAATTAATAAAAAAATTAATAAAATTATATAATAGTAATTTTAAAAATTAATCAAGGGTAAAATTATCCTTTTTTACTTTTGCCACGTTATCAAATTGATGGAAACACTAATAGTTGACTAATGGCTGGACTTAAATGTCCAGCAAAAAATATTTTTTTGGAACAAAGTGTCTATTTTGAAACCTAATATTTCTCTATGTAATTTCGATCAAAACTTAGAGGGGGTAAGGATATTTTACCTTTTTTTTTATATTTCTACATTAATCTATATTTATTTTCTTTATACAGTTCAAAAAAAAATAAAAGAGCCTCCCACAAGCATTGGTGACAAAGATAAAGATGAAGTGGAAGAGTAGAGTCTCTCTGCATTCCAGATAAGTCTTCATTTTGTTTCTTTATCTATTTTAGTAAAATTGAGAATAATGTTATTAAGTTTTTTTTTTGTGAAGGGGGAGATTTTTAAGTTTTTAAACTTGGATTTAATCTTTTTGCAGTTATGTTTTTAGATTTTAAGTTTAGTTATTTTGTTTATCATTTAATTTTCTGCATGTTTTAAGAACTTGATTTAGAGTTAGTTGTGTCAATTTCTTTGATTTACCTATCCAATGATGAAACCTAATTATTTTGTTATCTTTTGCTTTTAGTAAATATAAATATTTGTCATAGCCCAATTTTACGGGTCATGACTGATGCATGGACCCAATGAGCACTACCCACTAAGCGCAAGCAAGCCTTTCTTATGTAACCTATTCATCGTTCCGTCAAATATTTCTAAAGCACATACCATAATTCTTGATCATAAGTACTTTAATAATGTACTATGACAACTAAACACTTGCATTTATATCAACCTAAAAATGTCAATCGTAGCCAACTCATAGTGGCAACATTAATTTAAATAAACATATACGATTTATGACATATATCACAGTAGTTTACATTACGTCTGCGTATACATAGGCAAAATACTTTTGACTTCCAGTGGAGTGAATTGGGTGAGGATACGGCTATTGAATGCCATGATACCTACCAAGGGTGAATTGCAATGTGAACGTCTCAATCTAGGTTTGAGCTGTTTACGAATATGAAAACATGCAATTTAAAAGAGTGAGCATAAATCCAATGAATGAACATAGGAAGGGAACAAGTAAACGATAAAAAATATGTGGAAATCATGGTGCACGTGTTTTAAAAACAATGCAATTTAGTTTGATTTATTGCCAAAAATCCCTCATTTCAAACTTGATTAATTAATCCCTTGATGTTGAAAATCCATGATAATCCATGAAGTTGAAAATAATGAAAATTTTAATAAATATCCAAGCAAAACAAGAATGACAGAAATGACAGAGGGTTTCTCGCTGTAACGAAATTCGAAACACAATTTTTAAACTACCAGAGGGTTTCTCGCTACAGCGAGATTCACTTTTGCTGCAGCAAAATTCAGAGCACAGATTTTTGACCCAAACCCTAGAGTTTCTCACTACAGCGAAAATGCATTCTCGCTGCAGCGAAACTAGGGCCAGTGCAATGCCCTCACCACCAGAGAGTTTCTCGCTGTAGTGAAAATGCATTCTCGCTACAGTGAGAAAAAGGGCACTTAAGTAAAAAGGATCATTTTGTAATAAAAATCCATTTTGTGCTGCAATAAAAATCAATTTGAAAGTATTTAACAATTTTCAAGATTCAAACATGTAATATATTCACATATTATAATCATAAACTTTCTATCGTATATGCATACATAAACATATATAAACATGTATACCACCACCTCACTCAGCCAATGTGCACTCCCTACATGCACAAGGCAATATCATCATGTGCACTCCCTACTCGCACAAGCAATATCATCATCTACACTTCCGCACCCCATTATCACCGGCATGTGCATCCCCCACATCGCACACACATACAGTTATATTTATTACACAATATTAACATCAATACACAACATATATATATCAACATAATATAGGAGCATGAGGATTCATCATATTGCACACTCACAACATAACACGTTTCAATAAAGGTTTGTTCCCATGCGTAATCTTTAAGGAAAAATCAAATAAAAATCATCCACATGCTTCATCCAAATACCAATGCATTTCCCAAAACATTTTAAATGCAAGTTCACTCACCGATCCTCGTTGATTCTTAAATCTACTCTAACTTCCACTAATGGTTCGAATGGGGATATGGAGTCTCATTGGAACCTATTACACACAATAGCATCACAAATCAACTCAATTCACATAACCATAATTCTAAAAGCTATCTCCTAAATCATGTTCTATTAGTTATTCCTAACTAGCTTCCAACTACCATTAAGTGGTTATCTATTTTCACTATTCTAGTAACACTAAGATTAATAAACTACCTCAACTACAAAACACTCACAAATCTAACCACTAGCCATTCTCAACAACTTAAAAATCAACTCAATTTCATTACTCACCTTGGTAGCTTTGTAATTGAACTCCTTCTCAAAAGTCCTCAAGCTAGTATAGGAAGTCTCTTTTTCTCTCTCTAAAATACCTAACTAGTGAGAGAAAGTATCAAAATAAGACTTTTAAAGGTTTTAAGGTGAAATAGTAAAAGAGCACAAAGAACTTTTGTGAAAAGGTGCACAAGAGCATGAAAATTGGGGTTAACTTGAAAAAATTTATGAAGGTTTCAAAGCAAGCTTCCATGGAAGGTGAGAAAACGTGAGAAAGATGGAAGGAAGAAGAAGAGCTGTTGGAAAATGAGAAGAAGCTGCTGGAGAGTTAGATATTTATGCTTAAAGTTTGTCCAATTCTCACTTAAATTATCAAAATGCCTTTAACAATGTCACTTTATCTTCCCCTTACCTTTATACAATCTTTTTACTTCTTTGACACTGAGACAAAGTCCATAATAGTCTAGAAATATTCGAGTTTACGAAAACTTAAAAATTTTCACGCGAGATGATAAATGACTATTTTGCCCTTACTATGGAAATTTTCAATATTTCTATCTTCTTCATTCATTTTACCATCATTCATCTATTCCTTAGGCCTACTTAGACCTTAATAATATTAGAAAGCTACTTCTAGGAGCTCACCATGAGAAATGATGAAATTACTGTTGGTCCGTATTATCGCGTCTACTTCTAGTTATGGATCTATAGAGGTCGAGGTCTCACAATATTATTTGTGTATTATGTTGAACTCTTACGTTAAGCATCATTGTTAGGATGAGACTTCCATAAATTGAGCATGGTATCTTTTGCTATGGATTGTTGTGCACATGTAGAGAAGGTTTATGTGACTGTAAATTTTTAAATTATGTCTTAAATTTTAAAATTTGTTTGATTCTCCCTCGAGGTAAAATCTTAGATAATACTTAGTTAAGGAGATGATTTAGGCTATCTTGTAACTGTTTGAGCCTTTCAAGCCTACTTTTGCATAAGTTTATCCTTAATTTACCCCTTTTGAGCTAATTTTTCATTTTCTTTGTTTAAACAAATAATTAATTTAGCCTACCCTATAAATAAATTTCCAATTTGTATCTCTCACTCCTAAGTACATAAATCATTTCAAGAAGTGCATTGAGCTAAATGTTAAAAAAGGTAGAAAATGTGGAGTTATTGAAAAAGTTCAAGGATTGTGTTAGTATTCACCCCACTACTTAGAAAAAGAAATAAGTTTTGGGATGTTAAAATTGTGATAAAAAAAAGAAGAATAAAGTGTTTGATAAATGAAAAGGTTGGAAGAAAAGAAAAAAGATGTATTCAAAATGAAGTTGGAGCTCTTTATAGGTTTTAGAATACTTATGTGTTTAAGATGATTTAAGCTATAAAAATATCCTTTATCTTGCCTTGACTGTATATAAGTGGTTATGAGTTTGAATTTTACTGATGATGTTTTTAAACTAAGTAGTAAAAGAGGTAATTTACAATATTTATGTTTTGATTTAGAGCCTGTTTGGCCTAACTTTTTTTTTAACTTAAAAACTATTATTAAGCTCTTATGAAAAATAATAACTTTTAGAATTAAGTTAAAACTGTTTAACAAAATAAATTATATAAGCCCTAATTTCGGTTAAAATTACCATAAAGGGTATTCATGTCATCTTCAATCACCTAATAAGCTATATGTAATGCTTCAAGTTTATATATAATTTCAAATGTTAAAATTGAAGAAATCAATAAAAAAAAAGAACAACTCTCAAACTTGTATAGTAACAATAGTATTAGATTTTTGTTGATCTAACAAGTAATCGGACCATGATGCATCAATTCCCTAAAAAGAAGAGAAAAGAGGAAATAATGTATTTAATATTAAAATCCTTTTTGGTGAAAAAGAGAAAATATTTAAATAGTATCTAAATGCAGTTTTGAATTTTAGATTTTTTTTCTCTTAATCTTTGTAAGAACAAAAAAATACTAGCTTTTGATATTCTGTTATTGAGTTTTTTATTTTTTTATTAGTTTTTGTAGATAGAGGTAGAGAAAGGAAAATCGTAATTTACATTGAAGAATGATAATTTGTAAAAGAGAAAGAGAGGAGAGGGAGATTAATTGAGAGATGGATATTTCTTGAAAAATTAATGTGTTTTTAAAAGAAGAGCTCCTCATTGAAACTTTTTTTTAAGTTCTTTTTTTAAAAATTTTATTCTTAAAAAAAAAAACTACTTTTTTTTAAGAGTTTTTCAAAAGATCATATTTGACTTGACTTTTACTTTTAAGAAGTAGATAAATTAAAAAAAATCAAACCAAACAGGCACTTAGTATTGAAATTTGAAACAACTTATTTGTCCTAAATTTTTATAAAATTATTATATTATTTATCTTTGTATAATTTTGATATATATGTTTTCACTTTAGTGTTGGAGTAACTTATTTGACCTAAATTTTTATAAGATTATTATTATTATTATTTTATTTTATATCAGATAATTTTTCATTCTTATTTTTAAATATCAAAATAAAGATTATTTCGGTTGGGTCCTTAGAATTTTATTTGAACCTGGGCTGAACCCCACTGCCCCGGCCCTAAGCCCGTTTGCTGGAAAAGTTGGAACCCAGATGTACGAAACGCTGACCTTTTAATCTGTATAGATTCCGCGGCCCAAACGCACCGTTTATCAGTCGGGCAACCGTACTGCCGAAATGTCCCTCAACCCCCTGCATCCTTCCTCCTAAAAGAGAGTACAAAAAAAGAAGCAACCTTTCTCTCTATTCTCTACAAAAACCGAAATCAAAAGAGTTCTCTTTCGGTCGATCGCCAAAAGGCTAAAAACTCTGTCGATCGCAGGAGAGAGAGAGTCGGGGAATATGGGGAAGAAAAGGAAGTCGATAGCCACGAGCCTTGATGAGGTGGATCGGACTATGTACGCCTCGTTTTGCAGCGCCGCTAACTCCTTATCTCAGCTTTATACTCAGGCTATGAACCAGCAAAAGCTCTCCTTCCAAGCCGGCAAACGCCATAGCCTTGTACTCTCTCTATCTTTCTCTAAATATAAATATTCCCTAGATTTTTTGTTGTTATTTGTACGCAATTTTAGCTTTATGGATTTTTATATCTGTTTTTGCATCTGGGTTTTGCGTTTTAGTACGTTTCTTTCTTTGAGTAGCTTAAAGTTATAACTTGGATCAACCAAGACTGCTTCTTTTTTTTTTTAATTTAATTATTCTTTAGTTGCGGTAAAAACTAAAACTTTTTTATTTAATATGTTCTTGATGCGAGTATGGTTAAGGATTTACTTGTTTTAAATAAAATTGATTAGCTGATTTTATTCTTTTGTATCTGAATAGATTGCATTTGTGTCTTTTTTTTTACTTTAAAATCGTGTGGTGCATATGATTTTGTTTAGAAACCTAAATGATAATTGTAATTGTAATTTTTCTTCCCAAAATAATTGTTTCATTGATAGGTGTCGATATGTTGTGTTGTACTTTGAGCAAAGAGTGGAACTGATTGTGAGAATATGTTTGAACTCGTGGTGAGTTTGATTTAAGCTGATCTTTTGGTGGGTATTGATGCATTACAACGAAGGTTTTCCAATTAAAAAAGGAACTCTCTTTTTTCTTTTTTAGGCTCAATACCTGCTTATTGTGAAAATGCAGAGTATGGAAATTGGAGGACTGCATGTTATCTTTCTTGTTTTAGGATAAGATTACAGTTTTTACTTCCTCAGGCCTCTCATAAGTGAAGCTAATGAAACCATGGATATTGCTTCCTTAAGTTTATGCGTTCTAAAGCTTGAAACATGCTAGTTGTTAGCCAGTGAGTCATGCAACCAGCTTATGTAGAACCCTTAACCAGAGTTTTTGGTGTTAATGTTGATGAAATGTGACTAAAAATTGGAGGTGTTTATTGGCAGCTTGACCATAGCTTATAAAATCATTGGTTAAGTCAATTCACTTTGAACGTGGTCAGAATTGCTTTAAAATCACCATATTCAACTTGGGTTTTTATCTTTTAAAGAAGGCTTTGGATGTGAGCTACACTTATTAAGTCTGCAACTTTCTTTTGAAATTGTTTCTGTTAAAAGTAAAGTAAGGTCTACCCTTAGTTTACACAACATTAAGCGTAAAATGTAGGGAATTATAAATTTTCAGCTGTTATGTTATTTTGTTTTGTCTCAATTTGGCTTCCAGCCTTTACTTATCAACTTGCTCATCTGGTCATTTGTGATGTGCTTCTAGTTGTGAGTTATCCAGTCCTGCTCTATGATCATTTCAACTTGTTTTCAGGAAAAACTTCATCAGTGGATTTGGAGACAACAAGAGGGAGGATCAAGAGTAACAACAATGGATATACTCAGTTACCTTCAGGTTTGTTTTGATTTTTCTTCTTTGACTATTTTTGATCTAGCATTCACTCTTTGAATGTGTTTGCTTTGGAGTTCTGTTATGGATACCTTTAATATATGTAGGTGCATAATGATAAGCTTTATGCCATTTTACTTTTAATGTAGCTCATGAAAAGCTCATCTAGGCTTCCTATTAAGGTTGAATGATATATCCCTTTTCCTTGGTTGTCTTTTTGAAATTGAATGACATATCTCTTCCACTTTTCTCTGTGTATTAGATTCCTTATAATGTTGACAATGTGCAAACCTGTGGTCTGTTAAAGCCATATCTGGTTACTATTCTATCTTAGGCTTTTATCAGATGATAAATGATAAAATGTTGAACTATTTATATGCGGTTTCTTTTTTGTTTTTTAATGATTCTGCAGCTAGTTTTGGCCACTAGGAAAGGCATACTAGAAATTTGGAGTTAAACTTTGTGTATTGTGCTGTTTAGACATTTAAATTGTTTGGAAGTGATGAGATACAAAGTATGATGAGAATTATAACTAGAAGAGCTTACATCCTTGTTTTCTGCTTTTATTTCAAGTACAGTCATAAACAAGGACGGAAGAAAGTTATGTAAAATTGCCAGCCTAGAATCTTGTTGTTCCTATCATAGAGAAGAGATGATTTAATCTAGTTGCATATAAGTTAGTCAATGCCGAGACTAAGCAAGTCTTCCCTGTTGCAATAAGGTTTTCTACTAACGTGTGGTAGTATTGTTGTGTGATAACTTTTGACCCTGTTTTGCGTGATTTTAAAAGGGATAATGTCCCATTTAATCCCTATACCTTAGAAAAAATATTTAATGTGGTACCTGTAATAAAAAAATGGTCACTGTGGTACTGAATTTTCATTCTCTTTACCAATGTGTCCCAAGTCTAACACGGTAAGAAAATCTGATGATGTGGCAATGGGCCAACCATAATGCACCATTTGGCTAAAAAATGCTGTCACTTTTTGGGGTCAAAGATTAGCATAGACACATGGCACGGTCTATTTATTAAAAATTTTAAATTTTTATTTTTTAAAAATAATTGAAAATTTTATATTTTAAAAAATAAAAATATAGTATTTTATAAAATATTTTTTTAAACGAAAAAACCCCCAAAAATTTTAAAAGTAAATTTTTATTTTTTAAAATTAAAAAACTGTAAAATTTTAAAACGTTTCCTCTTTCTTTTTTTTTCAAAATTTTAAATTTTACTGTTTAAAAATCTTTAGAAACAAAATTATTTATTTTTTGAAAAATTAAAATGAAAATTTTTTAAAATTACAGTTTTATTTTTCGAGAAACAAGAAACAGAAATTTTTAAAAAAAATTCATTTGTTTCTTTCCTTCTCTCTCTCTCTCTCTCTCTCTCTCTCTCTCTCTCTCTCTCTC
>NC_030857.1:16399519-16512858 GCF_000208745.1 Theobroma cacao | reverse complement strand
CCGGAATTGGTCTGAAATAAGCAGGATCTGCCATGTGTTGAAGGTCATATTCAGCCTACAAATGCTGTATCTGACCTCGGCTGAGCAAATTTAGTTGGTGATTGGCTGGATTCTGCCATTAGGAGTGGGGTTGAGAGAGAAGATGAAGGAGAGGAGAGAGAAGGAAAGGAAAAAAAAAGAATTTTTATAAAAGGTTTCTATTTTTTTTTCAAAATATTTTTTAATATTTATTTTTTATTTTAAAAAATTATGATACATGGCAGCCACGTGTGTGCCACATGTGCAAGTTGAAACTGTCTGTTGGGTGATGTGGCATTTTCTTGTCACGTGTCACATTTTGATTGTTTAGAAACTATGTTGATAGATTTCGTTAACCATGTTATTAATTGAGGTAGATTGATACACAAAATATATTCGGGTATCACATTAAACATTTTTTTAATATAGGTACCACTTAGGCATTTCCCTAAGGTTTGGGAGCTAAATTGAGTTTTATCCCTTTTTATATCTAATGATTTTAGTCTTAAATATATTTAATTGATTTGTGAATATTCCTGAATATTTTTATTATAAAACAAATGGTCCTTGTGCATCCATAATAAGCTTGGGTTAATCTCCTGAAACTTTGCTATTTGATGAATATACTATTCTCTCTGATGGTGGCTGTAAACACATCATTATGAAATCATTGTACCTCTTTCTTTTAGTAACATGACCAAAACCAGTCACTGAAATGTCTGTTAGGGAGAGGTCTGGACAGGCTTGCAGTCAGGTCTATGTCACTAGGAACTGCTGAAACCCTTAATTGCCAGGGCAGTTGTCTTATGATATGGATTTATCCGTAATAGAGGTGACCCTTAGTTATAGGATATGCCATAAGAACTAATTTTCAGTTTCTTATTTGGATGATAGTTTATTCATATGTTCGAAACCTACGATTTAGTAGTAGATGTCTCTTATTTCGAGTCTGTTTTGTTTATTTCTCATATTTTGAATAAGAAAGAGTTATTGAGAGGAGTTATTATGCTGTTATTCAGTAGTTGAGTCCGCACAATAATCAGGTTTATGTCAACTTTCGGACAACTTGTGTGACACCATTACCGTGATGGTGAAAGTATTGATTACGTTTGGAATCAGAAAATTGTTAGTTAGGTTTTAATATTCTAGTTTTGGCCTCAAAAGATATGTGCAAGCATTTCTGTGTTTATTGCAAAGATGGCATGAATAGGTTCTCGCTTTTGAAGTGTGGGAACCTTTTTTGGCATACCTCACGCTTGTGTGTTTTCTGATCCTTTGCTCTTTGTGTAACTGATAATTATCTTTACTATATTCTGAAAACCTGAAAATTTTATGATCTCCTTGCAGAATGAGCTAGACTACTGTGGAGAGGAGCCTCCCATGTCACCGAGAGCACCAAGCCAACATCAGCATTCCCAGCCTACAATGCACTTTATGAATACCAATTTCATGGTCTCTTCAGGCTCATCTGGCCAAACTGCTGGGCTGGGAACTCGACCTGACCAGTGTGATCAGCAGCCGAAGAATTTAGTTTTCTCAAATGCTTTATCAAGTCCTGTTCGTCAGAGTCTTCAGCATTATCACATTTCTCAGGGAGGCTACTGTCCTAATGGTGGTCTGCCCTCAGGAAATGGAGCCAGGAATCATGAATCTAACTTTCTCCAACACCAGACTAGGGATTCTAATCCTCTCAGCTCCAATGATTCCTCAATGGACATGCATGCAGATAGTCCATCTCATGAATCTACTTATTGAGAATGCGAAGGTAGCCCCTTTCGAACGCCCCATGATTGAAACATCCAGACGGGCTGTTCAGATTGCATCACCATTTGTTTGTTGCTGTTGCCGAAGTTAAGGAAGCACAACATAAGGATGGTTACTTCATACAAAAATAAACACATGGCACTTGTGACTGGTTGAAAGCGTTTGAAGAAGAATAGTCTAGTGTGTTGTGTTTGCATAGCGCAGAATGGTGTTGTGTTTGCATAGCGCAGAATGGTATGAATTTATCAGTTTATGTGTTTTGAGTCTATTTGCTTGGAGGTCTTAAATTGCATATGTAAAGTCATTTTGTTCAATCAGTACTCCTACTTATAAAAGAAAATATCAAACTGCTTGTTAAATTTCTCTCAATTTTTACCTTTTAAGATTTCTTTGTAACTGCTTCTTAGGATTTGTTCATTTTGTCTGTAAAGTCTTAGTTCTGAATATTTGCTCTATACAGTGTCGACATATGTTCTGGTTATCAATATTGCTTGTGATTCATGATATTTTTCTAAACTAATTGGATCATTTACCATGTAACTTCGTTATGCATGTGTAACCATAGAGTCTGGAATAAATACCTTTCCTAGATTAATAAGGAAAAAGGCCTTGAAAACCGCCTCAGCAGATCGAGGTGAAAACTTTTGAATCGAAGTCTTAAACCTCAAATTCATAGATGAGTTGATACTTGATGCTTCCAGACTCACAGGTCAGGATAGAGCTTCGGCAAAGAGAAATGGGATCTGGTTTTCTGATGCTGCTTTTGCTTAGATTCAGCGTTCTTTAAGCCCTTCATGCTTTGGCTGAGATCAAGGTAAGAGAAAATTAGATTTTGATATGAAAGTATTATTACACTGCAATGGCATAACCTGCAACCTAAAAAAATTTTCCCCAGATTGCTTCACTCTTACCTTTGAACACCTCAATCTTGTTACTTTCTTCAGAATCTCCTCTTGAGTGGAAAAGGAATCCTAAACCAAGATCCCTAGCGAAAAAAGGGAATTGTTAGTTCCTGGATCATTTGCTTTGTTGAAATGCATAAGCTGTCTTTACTTAACTTTTGTAGGTCAAAGTGTAAAATATATAGAGCATTTCTTTTCTAAAACTCTTTTTGGTGCCCAATGGAATTGAGGATAAGATATCATGAACTGCCTAATTACAGTTTTTAAAGTGACAGATTTAACAAAGAACGAGGTACAAGGGACAAGTAAGCAGTACATAAAGCTTATTTGCATGTGTAGGGAAGTTACATTCCTTGTTGTTGCTGTCCCATTTGAAGTCTACCTTGATTCATGAAAACAAACAAGTTGAAAATTGGTAATCGAGATGAACGTTCTTGATGGTATCATGGGGTGGTGTCGGCACCATTGGCAAAAGCAGACAATGGAGGATGGGGTCCAAAAACCATTCCAAGCTCACATGCAGCAGAGCAGCTCTCTCTTTCATTGGGTTTGACAAGAAATGACTATGCAGCTCACCTACCAGCAATCCTCTCACAATCAAAATTCCTGCATTAGGGAATCCCATGCAACTTGTTGACCCTTGTTTCCGGCCTGGGAAAATGATTGACGCGCTCTTCCTTGTAAAGAATGCATCAATAATTCCTCGACTCATTGAAAAACAGATTTGCTGCCTTGTGACCCCACGAACCAGGCTTCTTTTGCCCAATCCCCCATATGCAGGTCACTTCCCAAAACCATAACTTTTTTGACTACTCAATGATTGAAGCAACAAGGTTAAGTTAATTATATTAGTTGAAAGAAGCAAGCTTTTTGTGTTTGGAAGGCCATACTTAAAGGGGTTGTCTTAATTAATGCCTGGAATTAGCAGGCTCTGTGGCAAAAACGCGCTTCCTCAACTTTTAACTGATTTTACCCTTCAGGCTTTCAATCAAAAAAGTGAAATTTAGATGAAAGGTATGATGTTGAATCCCCGCACATGTTTGTCGCTTCATTGTTTTAAATCAAATATATTGTAATTACATCCATCCCTCCCAATGAAAACCAATATCTAGCAATTCCTGCACCAATATATAATATTTGCTTAGGTAAGTTTATAGATTTTTTTTTTTTATGTTTAATTAAGTTTTTATATTTTTATTTTAAATTAAGTAAATTCTTATAAATAATTATTTCGAGCATTTGGTTTATTAGTTGGTACATGATTTCTTATTTAAAAAATGAGATTTGAATGATTAACTGATTACATTAATCTAAATATTATTTGTCATTTTACACTTACATGGTGTTGACTTGAGGAGGATGATAAAAAATGTTACTTGATCATATCATCATACCATTCAATATGTCATGTCATTGTTTATAATGGTATGTCAGTATACCCAATCAATGTCACATGATATAGAATGATAAGTAGTTACTCATTAATTATAAATGTTTATTTAACTTAAAATAAAAGTACAAGAGCTTTATTTGAAAAAAAATATATAAAAATTTAATTAAACGTGATAAAAAATAAAAATTTATTTAAATAAATTAAAAACTTTCTTAGATAATATATTTAAATAAATGTTGAAGATTGGATAATCCGGATGGAAGGTATGAGTTGAGTGCCATGAATGAATGATAAGGTTGGGATAGAGTACATGTAAAAAAGATGGAAATAAAATGAATAGTATGGGCTACTGAGTCTGGGATTGATTATCCCTCTCCCTCACCCAAATATAAATATTCCTTGAGAGAATGAATTTCGTAAAGATCAGAAACTGCAATCATTCTGGCTGTCCTTGCTCAACATACACTTATAGTCTATATATAGCTTTTGGGGAAAAAAGAGTTGTTTGTTTTCATGCCACATTAACTCCATGCTCACAATTGATATTAATAAGCAGGAGAATGGGCAGATACAAATGAAATTTAATAATTAATTAATCTCAATTACAGTTCATGGTCCACTTATACTCCACATGAAGGAATATTTGATTGTAAGTTAAATACACGTTGGAATTGAATAATATATATTGACCCTCTATGAGTAGTAGAGGTCTTGTGTATTGGGTTTCATTTTCTAACCTGCTAAAACATTGAAAACATACTTTAATTGGTGAGGATCTTTGTTCTTTAGAATTTCTTTATATGGATTTTAGGAATTATGAATCCCCTTAGATACGATCCTTTTGATGAGTCATATTTGGAGCTAAAACTATAATTAGAATATGAAAATTGAGTTGTGAGAATTAATGATCATTATGATATATATATATATAGAGAGCGAGAATAGATGATCGGTATGATCAAATTGTAACGATTAAACGTATCCTAATCATAATGAGCTAAACCCAAAATAGAAAAGATGTTTATTTGTCAAATAAACAAACAAATTGACGGGAAAAAAGAAAGTTATGAATCTCTGATGGAAATGCAGGAGCAAATTGATGCTGGTTTTGGTTAGCTTCTTCTGAGAAGGAAAAAGCCAATTTGTAGGCTGTAGAGCTTTTAAAAAAAGGTAGGAATTAAGTTGCCAGCCACTACCCTGAAATAATATTAGGCGTGGATGGGAAAGTTTGCCTTGTTCAATATTCCAAAGATATAATAAATGGAAATGCCTCCCCTTTTTATTGCTACCATGCAAGGGAATCATTCCACCGCAGTAACCTACCATTATTTATTCTTTGCAAGCCTTGGAGCTCCTCACTCTTCTTTATATCTTCAACGGGAATAAACGAGATTATGGCATGGGGACATGGCCACTTCAAAATTTGTACATATAATAGAATATTTAGCAGCTTGCATTTCTGTTATTGCAAAGTTTAGACATAGTACTTCATTTATTAAGAAAAATTCAAACAAATTTTAATTTTTTTTATTTCATTCGATTAACTTTTTATATTTTCATTTTAAATCAATTAAGTTTTTATAATTAACAGTTGATTAATTATTTTTAATTAAAATATCACATGTTATTTTATAAAACGTAATGTTGACGTGATATATTTATATGTCATAATAAATAATGACGAGATACGATGACATGGTCATATCACATTTTCACCTTTCACCTCAACGTCACGTGCAGGGTGTATAAATTGATAAATGACATTTTGATTAATTGCAGTTAGTCATTATTAGTTATAAAGATTTATTTGATTTAAAATAAAAATATAATTACTTGATTGAACGTAATAGAAGAATAAAATTTTATTTAAATTTTCTTAAATAGTTTAAGATAATTTTTTAAAAATTATGCCAAAAATTTATAAACTATGAGGGCCAAGAAATGGTAAAGAGATTGAAAATTTTATAACAGCTTCAATAATCACACACATTTTTTTGGAGCGTAAAACCTAAAAAAATTCTTAAACTATTTAGAAAAATTCAAATAAATCTTTGTATTTTTATTTTGAACCAAATTAACCTTTATGATTAATCGTTGATTTAGTTAAAATACCACTTGTCATTTTAAACTACTTGGTGTTGATGTGACATGTTGAAATATCATAATTGATACTGACGTAGTATGTTGATATAATATAATTGATGATAATATAACATGATCATGTAGTATTTTTCACCATCCACATTGATGCTATATCAATAGCACGTGAGTACAAAATAACAAGTGGTATTTTGGTGAATAAAAATTAGTCAACCATTAGTCCTAAAGATTTTATATGACTCAAAATAAAAATATAAAAATTTGATTGAACGCAATAAAAATAATTTACATTATGTCATTTTTATTTTATTTTATAAAAATTTACATATATGTCTTTCATGTTTATATATTTTGTTTTTTTCTTGGTAAGAGAAAGAGAGAGGGGAATATGAGTAGAAGTAAGAATAATGGCCAGATATTAGTGTGGGAATATATGCAGCCAAAAATGGGCTTAAAAAAGGAAAAGAAAAGAATGATTGACTAAAGCATTGAGATGAAGATTTAGTGGCTTAATCCTCCTCACCATTATCTGCTTTGAGCACTCACTCACATACACTTCCCTTTCATTGCAATTTACAAGCTACCTTCCTAAAAAGGTTTGGTGGTCCTTCTGCCACCTTATTAGATCATTCATTTTAATGGCAGG
Source organism: Theobroma cacao (assembly GCF_000208745.1). Lineage (NCBI taxonomy): Eukaryota > Viridiplantae > Streptophyta > Magnoliopsida > Malvales > Malvaceae > Theobroma > Theobroma cacao. Next base: position 16,506,035 of record NC_030857.1, on the reverse strand, counting down.
CAATACATGGCCATTCTTCAACTTTTCTCTCTTTCTTTTTCTTTTCTTTTCATTCCAATTCTTGTTTTCTTCCTCTTCAAAATTTGCCATCTTAGCTTTCTTTCTCTAAGCCCAACTGGATTTACAGATTTTATACTCTTACTGCTTCTTTTAACTTATTATTTTAGCCTTTTATTTTACATGAAGTTAAGTTATCTTTTAAAAGCATAATACAAAAAAAAAAAAATCCTTAAATTATTTAAGAAAATTTAAATAAATTTGTATTTTTTATTACGTTTAATCAAAGCCTATATTTTTATTTTCGGATCAAATAAGCCTTTATAAGTATTGATTTACTAATTGTCATTAGTCAAAATGTTTATTTGTTATATTGTACTCATATGACACTGATGTGAAGGGTAAAAAATATGATATGACTATGTTATCATGTGATATCAACATGCTATGTTATTATTTATTATGATATATTGACATGTCATATCAGTATCATGTGATATAAAATAAAAAATAATATTTTGACTAAGTTTATCATTAGTGATAAAAGTTTATTTGATTCAAAATAAAAATATGAAAACTTGTTTGGCTCAAAATAAAAGTTTAATAAAAGTATAAAGACTTATTTAAAATTTTTTTAATAGTGTAGAGTTTTTTAGATATTATACTTTTTTTTAATTAAGCAAAGAAAATAAATAATATTGAAAAGGATTCAAATTCCTTTTTTTTTTTTCTTATTTAATCATAATTGAGAAAGAAATAATGAAGGAATTAAAATGATGTTAATAATAATGAGCTAAATTGTTTGTTTTCTCTTTTGTCAAAGTTGGTGTCTTTTATAGTTCTAGAAAGGGATGAAACAAGTACATACACATACAGTTTAAATTAATTAATGTTTTTAGCACTTCTAGAAAGAGTAAAAAGAGATTTAAGATTAATTAATAAATATAAATATATTTTTAATTAAAACTGAGATGCAAAAACCAGAAGCAAGCAAACAAAAGCAGGCTTTCCTCTTTATGTAATTACCTTCCCAACACACACACAACTTCACAGCACATCTTACTTTTCTTTGTAAAGCTTATATATATATATTATTTTTTTATTTTTGAGAAAACCAAAAAAAATAAAAAAATAAAAAGGGAAATAGAGGACCCCATCGCTATCATGCGCCATGGATGTCATCTATCCCTATCCTTCACTTTAAATAATTCCAACCAGATGTTAACGCATTCTTTTTATTTTCCCCCCTCACTCTAAGATTTTTTTTTTATCGTTTATGCTTCTAAATTTCCCCCCTCTCCAATTTTCCAATTCCTCGCCGATTTATTAGTACGTTTAGGCGCGATCGAACATGCGGGCGCCGCCGCCTATTTAGTTCACGGCTTTTTTTCCTACTCTTCAGATCCGTTTCATCGCCATCAGGTAAATTCTCACTTGCCTCTTTTTTTTAATCTGAATTTTCCTGTTTGTTTCCCGAGAAAATAACAGGAAATGGAAACAAAGATTTTTGAATTTGAACTGTTCGCTGCTAGTTTTGTCTGTTCCGTTTTTTTTTTTTTTTTCATTTCAATCAAACAGAGCATTGTTATGAGCTGGTCCTTGTTATGTTAAAAAGTAGACAGATCTTAAATGACTCTTAAATTAATTTAGTTTTTATTAGCGTTGATACTCTTAAGACTTTCTGTATATTTATTGAATGATGTTGCTTTCTTTCTTGATTTTGTAATTTTTGAATTTAAAATTAAAAAAAATTAATGTTAATTAATTAAATAATAATTTTATAGATCTTAATTATGTGTGGTTGTTAAATTTTTAATGAGGGGATAAACATGTTGATAATTATTACAGTTTTGGGGAACTCAATAGTTATGTCTGCAATAAATTTTGGTTACCTAGGATTGCATTTCATTAGTAACTATTAAAGTTTATTTAAGAGCTTTCATTGATTGTTAAATTTGGTTATTTGGGAAGTTTTGGAAACTTCACTGACTGTGAGATATGGGTGGATGAAGGAGTTGGGGGTAGTTTGGTTCAGTTTGTTCACTGGAGGGGAGTTGAAAAGATAAAAAAATAAAGTGTTGTCTCGGTGCCCCAGATGAGAAGAACTGATGTTATTGACAGTAGAAGGAGGAGGGTTCTTCTCTTCTTCAGCATCCGGGTATAGCAAGGGCTTGACCCTTCTTCTCTTGGGTCAGAAGCACGAGGACAGGCCCATGAGAGTTTCGCCGTGGAACCATTACCAGTTGGTGGACCAAGAACCTGATCCTGACCTCCAGCTGGCTTCCATCAAGAACCGGCTCTCCCGCGGGTGCGCCTCTTTTGTCTGCTTTGGTCGCACTTCCGCAGGGCTTGATACCCCATCTCCTTTAAAAGTTGGCCCTGTTCAACAGCAGGATGTCTTGCCAGGGCCACTTGATTCAGATAAGAGTAATGATCACACATCTCATCTTGAAGATGGCAATAGTAATGCAAGAAAGGTTGCTCTTAAAAGTAGTTTGAAGAAGCCATCAAATAGTACTCCAGTTCCTCTTGAGGATGTTAATGACCGTGAGGCATCAGGGGAGAAGGATGGTGATATCCCTAGTCACACAGAACGAAGAAAGGTGCAGTGGACAGATGCTTGTGGTAGTGAGCTTGCTGAAATCAAGGAATTTGAGCCCAGGTATGAGAAATATCTGCCCTAAATTAAAATTTTATGAGCAATGCGGTACAATTGTGAAAAATATTTAAGTTTGTGTAAATGCTGTTGTCATATGCTGTTTGTGTCTTAGTTTATGTGCATCATGAACTGAAAAGTAATTTAACTGTCCAGCAATTACCTCTAAGCTTGTCATACTTTCTCTATTTCTTTCTTCTGTTCTTTTTTAATTTTTTTAAAGCTAGTTATATAAAGGTGTTTTGGCATTACTGAATGGCATCCTCTATAAATCTCTGGACCCTCGTCCCTACAGGTTGTGAAAATATTCTGATTTCAAATAATACGTTTCCTTGCTTACTAAAGGTTTTCTGTAAGTTCGGTTGATCCGATTGCAATTTGTGCTGAAAATCAAAATGGGTTGGTGCAGTCTTATTCTTATCCATTGTTTTACTCAATGAATAGTAACCATAGGAAAATATGTGGTATTTACTTCTTAGAAGTGTAGAAGCACATGTAGTCAGGGTTGAAAACTTGAAATTGGGTTTCTCCTTCAGATCACTGAGATAGGGTAGTGATTGCTCTATGAAAAAAAGAATTCTTGAATGTATTTATTTCACATGGGTAGCTAATATGTCAGCTCCATTTGTAGAGAAGACACCTGATTTAATATGGATCTTGAAAAGTGAACTCAATTTTTAAAAGTTTATAACTTTTCCCACCATTTTTATGTTATTTTCAAATTTATCTATTTTTTTTAGGATTTAAGAAGTATGTTATTTTTATATAAATTTTTACTTGATCATCATGTCAACATATCAAAAAGCAACTAAATGGGACAGCTGATTTTCTTATTCTCATCCATACAATGGGTGTTCGGTTGGTAGAGATTCAACTTTAGTTACATTTTGGAGCTCTCTGTTTGCTGTGCATGGAGGCATTCTTCTTTGACTCCTTTAGGCTGTTCAATCTGTTGTGGTATATGAGTGGTGGAACATTGCTTGCTGGTCGTTAGAGTGATGGCTAAAATTTGTGTTGCGCATCATATAACTGAAATAAGGGAGCTATCATTTTGAACAAGGACTGGACCCTCCACAACATAAATGCAAATAATAGCAATCTTGCTGCAAAACATGCCTGTGTTCTGTGCTGAAACTTCCCCTTATAGATTGCACTGTTGTTTTAAGGATACACACTAGTAAAATATAATTAGCTAGAATGATTTAATGTATTACTTTTTATGCATTTTTTGACCCTTTAGTAAAATATAATTAGCTAGAATAATTTAATATATAACTTTTTATGCATTTTGCCCCTTTGTGCTACCTCACTTAACTCAAAGGTGTTGTAGTCACTGACTTACTCATTAATAGGTTTATTAGTTAGAAGGCTTGAAAATTTAATTTAAGTTCTTTCCCTCATTTCTAGCATATAATTTTTATTATCACTTAGCATTTATTTTCAATGTGAAACTTACATAAATTATCATTGAACACAATGGCTTTCTTCACTCTCTTCCCTGCTAATATCAAGGGGTGATTTTTTTTTTTTGATTAATTCTTTGTTTTTTGCTCTTACCTTTTGGTGTTGCACGCAAACTTATATTTAAGTTCTTGGTTGATATGAGTCCTTGTTTTCTTATAACCCACACCTCTTTTCTCTTTTTCTTTAGGGGAAAAAAGAAGGCTTTGACTTTGTATAGAAAACTGAATGGAAAATTTAAGGAGTGTTTACCCTAAGAGATGTTTTTGTGCTTATTTTTTGGCATAATATTTTAAAAAGTCTTTAAAATATTTAGGAAAATTCTAATAAGCTCTTAATTTTTTTATTGCGTTTAATCAAGTTCTTATACTTTTATTTTGAACCAAATAAATTCTTGTGATTAATGGTTTATTTAGTTAAAATGTTATTTGTTATTCTATATTATGTGGTATTGACGTTGCATGTTGACATGTTATAATGGAAGATGATGTGGCCGTTGATGTGACATAATTACATAAAAATGTGGTATTTTTACCTTTCACAAGTGATATTTTGATTAAGTCAATTATTAGTTTTGATCCAAAATAAAAATATAGGGGTTTGATTTAACGTAATAAAAGCATAAGGGTTTATTTGTATTTTATTGAATAGTTCAGGAGTTTTTTCAAGCATTATACCTTGTATTTTTATTTGTTTGATTAGCTTGTCAATAAGATCCCATCTACATAATTAGTCAAATATGTGTTTTTGTTTTTTGGTTCACGAGTTTTGTAGAATGGTCATATCATATGCTTATATAACAACAAATCACCATTTAGGGGTTATCTTCCATCCTTTATTTTTTATTTTCATTTATTGTGTCAACAGATAGGTCTGCATTCTATGCCATCGGCATGGGCTACCTAATCAGTTTCCTATTTGAATGTGGTTCCATATGCCAAAATCGTTAAATATACTGAATTGAATCCATTTGTGTGGTTTGCAGTAATTCCCTAGCATGAGCATCTGTTTTCAGACGGTGAAGATCCTATGTTCCTTGTGTATATATATTTAACCTGTTCATATATTCTCCTTGCTTGTTTATTCATCATTTTTTTTAATATTCAAATTACCTGGTACTTTATTTTTTGAAAGAATTACCTTGTACTCTCTTTCTGATATTCTACATTTATCAAATGGCAGTGAAACAGGTGGATCAGACGATGAATTTGACAGTGGAAGCGAAAGAACATGTTCATGTACGATTATGTAGTTTGGCCATTATGTTGAGTTGAATGATGCATAAGGTAAATCGCTGCTAACAGAGATTGTGATATGTTGGAAATGCTCAATTGATTTGTGGGCAAAGAAGAAGCAAGATTTTTGATTCTAAATGAAAAGCACCAATAGAGAGGAGCTATCTATCCTTGTGGCCACCTTAGTTGGACTGATCTTTTGTGTCTATATTTAATATTTAATTTGAGATTTCAATTTTGTCATCCTGGGCCGCACTTTGTTTTCTTATATTATTATTATTATTGTTCTTGTTGCATGACTTTGTTGTTCATTATTTCCATGGTAATTAATGTGTTATATTTTTTTCAGCTCAATCATATTCATATGTAGTTAGAAAGGATGTTTGTGCTGTGCTTGTCCTGCTTAGAAACATTGTACTATTGGCTTTATGACAGCAAAGTTTGGTAAAAATGGAGGCCTTGTAAGATTTCAATGAAGATCTAATGCCCTTATATTTGATTTAGCATGAATAAATCTGACAGCAAGCTTTCTGTTTTGCTGAAACTAGGTTTGATGTTGAATATCTTTGTTTCACTTTAATGAGCAAAAGGGGTCATGTTTGCTTGACCCTCATTCTTTTACCTTGTGCTCTTCAACTCTACTTTTGCTTTCGTTTAATAAGTGGATGGACTGTGAAATGTAAATGTTTAGTAGTTCTCTGAATCATCAAGTGCAAAATATGGGCTTTCTTATGGTGGGATTAGCTTTAAAGGTATGTTTGGTCGGGAGGAAAAAGTTAAGATCTCTTTCATTATCTCGTTTGGTTCATTTTTTAATAAAAGGAGTAGTCATTTTTAAGATTAACCGTTCATTGACAGGTCCCTTGATAGTAATTGTTTCAAGTTTTATGAAAGAGTTTAAATAATTATAGATAAAAATAATCTTGTTTATCATGTGAAATTATTAACTCTTATCATATAAAATAGGGTAAAATATCTATACATTTTTAAGTTCTGATCAAAATTAAATAAAAGTTCATTGGTTTGAAAAATAGACATTCCCTCTCATAGTCTTAACATTGTTAAGAAAAAAATGAAAAAAAATTAAAACACTTTTTCCTCTTTCTTTCAATTTTTCTTTGTTTTCAGACATTGGTTAGTAGACGACGTCCTTTTACATTGGTCGGTCATCTGTGGCTAAGTTTGGTACTCTTTGATGCCAAGGAATGCTAGATCTAGCGCGATCTAGAGTGCGCGATCTGGAACGCCAGATCTTGTGCGATCTTGAGTGCTAGATCTGGCCTCTTTTGAGGGGAGCTGGGCATTCCCTCAGCGGAGAGCTTTGGTGCTCCCCTAAGCTCCCTCAACAGGGAGCGTGCTAGATTCGGTGAATCTAGTTGGAAACGAAGGTAAAATTCTTTTTAAAGAAAGAAAAAAACTTAAAGATGAAAAATAAAAGCTTATATAATATATAATTTTTGACATACTCGAGGATCAAATTATCTAAAAAATATTGTCACATTAACAAATTAATGAAAATTTTAAAAGTTGAGTAACGGTTGGATTTATTTGTTTAGTAATAGACATTTTTTTGAGACAGAGTGTTTACTTTTCAAACTAATGAACTTTTGTGTAATTTTGATCAAAAGTTAAAAGTGTCTGGTTATTTTATCGTATAAATTATTATATTAAAAATAAATATTAATAATTATTAAATTAATAATATCTTAATAAAAAAGAAATTAAAAGAGAAAAAAGAAAAAATGAAAATAGCAAAAATGTAAAAAGAAAAGAAAATAAAAATAATATTAATATTTTGAGTAAAATACCCTTATCTTTTAAGTTTTAATTAAAATTATATAAAAATTTATTAATTTTTAAAATAAATATTTCATCTTAAAAAAATTTTTTTTACTAGATACGTAAGTAGAGTCGTTAATCAATGTTAATATTTTTGACATGATAAGAATAAAAAAATAATTTTATCATTGATTAATTTTATAATTACTATTATTTTTATTAATTAAATATAAAGCTCTCCATTGGAGAGCATTGGTGCTCCCCTTGGAAGGCCCCAAATCGAGCTCCTTAAGGAGCATCGATGCTCCCCTGGGGAGCCTGACTGAGGCTCTCAAGGGAGCACCTAGTGCTCCTTTCCCTTAGGAGCGTTGATCTAGTGCTCTTTTCTGGATGCTTTTTATTTTTTTAAAGAATATATTAATAATTTTTTAAATTAATAAAAAAAAATATTTTAGTTTTTTGATTATTTTTGTTGATAATGTTTGTATTATTGGAACGGAATTTACATTTTAAAAATTAATAGATTTTTTTTTTGTAATTTCGATCAAAATTTAAAAAATAAAAATATTTTATTTTTATATTTTAAAATAATGTACTAAATTATTATTTAACAGTAACATTATCAAAACTTAATGATTTTAAAAATTTTATTAAATTATAATCAAGGGTGTTTTAGTTATTTTTTACTATTTTAAAATTATTTTTGTCAATCTAATATTAAAATAGTATTAAAATTAAAATTTCGTATTACTAATCAAATTACATAATATTCGTGACGGCTGTTCATTTCTCTTTGCAGCTACCAAAATCTGAAAATAGAGAAATTAAAATTAAAAAAAACAAGGGAAGTTATGAGTATCCAAACCAATGATGTTCTGTACACTCAAACAGAAAAAAAAAGCAGCCTACCCGCAGAGGAAGCGAGTGACATGGTGAAAGTGAGTTGTGGATGACGTGTTTCTCACGCGCTTAAGAAGGCAGTGGAGCGAATTAGCCAACAAAGCATGGAGACCAACTATACTCTCGAGCCATGTGTCTGTTGAAACTTGGCCACGCCTTATCCACACACCCCATTTCTAACACAATCTTAAACTTGTAAAGAACATTAAAACAACACACACACACAAATAAACAGTTGCAGAAAACCAACACGGAAGAGAAAATGTCTGTGGCATCCTCAATCCCATGTATCAAAATCCCAAACCCTTCATCCCCATCTTCCTCTTCTTCTTCTTCTTCTTCCTCGTCCTCCACTTGTTGTAGATTGTCTACGACAGCCAAACCTTATATTGTGACTATCAGGAGTTCTCAGACTGAAGGGCCTTTGAGAAGACCTGTGGCACCTTCTCCACCACCTCCTTTGAAACCAGTTCCTCCTTCTCCATCACAACCGCCGACACCTCCTCCTTCTTCTTCGCCTCGGCCAAAGCCGGCTTCTGTGGCAGCTGCTGGTGACCAGAATGTGATCACTTTGGAGTTTCAGAGACAGAAGGCAAAGGAGATGCAAGACTACTTTAAGCAGAAGAAGCTTGAGGAATCAAATCAAGGGCCTTTCTTTGGGTTCCTTGGGAAGAATGAGATTGCTAATGGAAGGTAAATGGAATATGCTCCTCTGTTTCTTTTCTTTTTTTTTTATCATAAGTTTGGTTATATGGGGTTTTTGCGGGTTTTGGTGCTTTGAGGAATCTTGTTAAATGAAGTTACTGTCTTGTCTTGATTAAGAAGTGAACGATTGCATTGATGGATATGATGCTGAATTATGAAAGTTGTCGTTAATATACAGAACCTAAGGACTCCAAGGTAGAGCCAATTGAGAAACCAATAACGAAATGAATAGAAGGAGATCTGATTCTTACTTAATTGCTCGTAGAGACAGAAATTCTGTCAGGGTAAATTAGCCTCAGTGATCTCTATTTACAGTTTTTGTAGTTGAAGACAATGTTAGGATTACATCTCCACTCTCTGTACCGCTGCCGTAATCAATAACAGCATGTCTTATTATAAGCAAATCAAAGCTGCTGTTAGCAGTGGAAAAGTTTAAACAAATTCATAGAAAACCCCAGAAGTAAACACAAATTTTGATTTTGTTGTTGTGTTTTCTTTAATTGTTTTGTGTTATCTAAATAGAAAAGAGGAAAGACAAGGATACTCAAACAGTTCTTTCTGCTTCTTCATCACTCAACAGTCCATCACCCATTTTTAAATTCCATACATTCAGCAGTGAGCTTCATGAGTATATTGGTACTGACATGTGTTTTCACATATGAATTGTTTGACAATTGAACAATTTCATGCCAGCAATGCTTTCTAGGCTATGGCATGGTTCAATTTAAGTAGACAATCCAAATATTTAGCCCAGAGTCTTTGTTTTTAAATGTATCGGAGGGGAATACTGGTTTCGGCTTGGAGGAACGTATGGTTGGAATAATCACTGTTCCACCCACAGTCCAACAAAGCTATTTTACATCTCATGTTCATACCTTATTTGTTTGAAAATTTTCATTAAAATAATTGACTGCTATTTCTGGGACTGTTCATATTCCTCTTTTAGCGGTCCTTGTGAGGACTTGTGTTCAGGACATCAACCATATTCTTTTTATCAAATTTTAAGAACTGGCCAATTTGCCTGAAGCCCTTGAACTGGACCGGTATAGAACTAGGCTCCCAACTATTGGCAAGCATAGAAAGGGACTGTGATACTCGGTGACTGTTTTTTAATTGCTTTTTTAAATAATTTTGGTCAAGTATAAAATTTGAGCTCAAAACCTTATCAGTCCACTAGTGCCTTTAGCAGATTAGCAATAGCTTATGAGCACTGTGCTTGATGTCGAGAGAGTATTTCATTCTAGTGTCCATGGGCTCCATGTCCAGAAATCTTCATATCTAAATTTTAAGATTCACCATTTTGTAAGCACAATATAAAGATTTGGAAGATGATGGACCTCCTTATACGTCATGTATATATTTGACCTAAACCTATACTAAAGGAATATGGTATGTAGCAAGCTCACACCATGCTACTCCCTCTTTGAATGAGTATTTCTTACCTGCATTCTTTCATGAATGAATTCATCAAACCTCGCATGGTTAACAACAAAACTTTATTTCTTTTTAGTTTCCGGCACATTGATATTGTTTTTTACACGATGTCCACTTATACCACGAAATAGCTTCCTGTGAGATATTTAGACACATACGCACTCTTAAACTTGAAGGCCTCTTACTTTTGACTAGGATAAGCATAATTGAATGTTACACATGCTTGACTGTTTCAGTAAGAGTTATTAATTTTCTTTTTTATTTAACCTGTAAAATCCTTATCTTGGCTGCTTGGAGTTGGGTACAGGAATTATCGTGCAAATACTTTACCATAGGATAGGATGACTGATTTTCGGGATGTTGGTATCGCAGGTGGGCAATGTTTGGCTTTGCTGTTGGGATGCTAACAGAGTATGCAACAGGTTCGAACTTTGTTGATCAAGTAAAGATCATGCTCTCAAATTTCGGGATTATAGATTTGGATTGATTCCTTTCCTTGTACCCAATGCTATCCATACTATTTGATTTTCTGTAGTAATATCCAATGTTTTGTTTGCAACTTCCTGAGCAAGTTCTTTGCTATCCTCATTGGTTGATCGATCAATTATAACAAAGCTGTATCCAGACAGTTTGCTTGCTTTTCAAGTATACAAGTTCTTTATTTTGATCGTTTCTATAGATCAGGAGCCTTTTGATAGCAGAAAAAAGATGCAGCATCATAGTTGGTGAATAGTGATGGTCTCATATAAAGACCAACAAAACATGGTTGTGACCATCATCAGTAGACAGGCCAAGAATAGCAATATTATGCAACTACTTGATAATATTTCAGCAGTTAGTTCCCCCCTTGTTAGATTCCGATTAAATTCTACAGTAAAAAATGCATCAGATGGTCAGCTATGATCGTCCTAAGTCAAGCAGTACAACACTGCAGCTGCAACAGTTTATCATCCTTAACATTCATTTCCATATGGCATATATAAGAGTAACTAAAAACAGCACAAATGTGACGTGCAGTGCCTTTTGCTGATACAACATCCTTGCTTCCAGTCCATCCAGTCGAGCCTCGGCCCTTGCTATTCTTGCCTCTAACATTGCTATTCTGGTTTCCCATGAATGCCACCCAGCTACTACAGGGTCTGAGCCATTTCTGGTGCTTTGTGCATGATCTTCGGTTGGAGGTGAATCATCTTCCCATGGTTGATAATGACACATCTTAACTAATTCAACTTGCTGCAGTAACAAGCAAATTCAGACATGTTAAAATTCACAAATAGAAATTCAGACATGGATCCTTCCATATTTTTTGTCACAAGGATCAGATTTTACCTTTTAAGTCTTAAATCATCAATCCTAGTAGATACCTTATATCAGAAAAGCATATGGATAAGCAATAACATGATTTCAAAAGGAAACACTTGACTCATGCTACCTAATATGACATATATACGACTAAGCAATTGTTACCATATTGTGCCATGGGTTGTTACAAACTAGCTTTGACAAGGGACTGAAGAGTAGTAACATAAAGAACTTCGCTATGCTGGCATATAATTCCTAAAAGATCATCTAGAAGAACAGGCCAGGTTATGAGAATGGTATTTCACTGATAGCAGCCTCTTCAACTGGTTCCCAGGAAATGCATTAACCATTATAAGCTCATATATAGTTTTCCAGTTCTAGCATCTGAATCTGAAGGAGTCAAGCATGGTGTTTAACAAAGGGAATGACATCAATAGAAGGGCTTTTCAAATAAGGTATGCTTCACAAGTCATATATATATATATATATATATATATTTATGTCCTCATCCTTCACATTACCAATAAATTACACTCATTTCCATGATTACTTACCCTTTGCATATATACTAGATCATGGAGGAAAAGTTTAACTTTTAAGTAGTAATGCTGTTACAGCTTACTGAAGCTGCAAAAGAGAACCTCACCTAAAGAGCAAGCCTAGCACCACTGAATCCTACTACTCCATCGAGGGGCATCAATGGTGTTTTGAGTACATGGCTATCTATTTCACCATGGTTACAATTTGATACCAGCCAAAAACACCCTTACTCCTGTATGGTTAGTAACCATTGCAGCAAATACAAATGTACACAACAGAAGTTATACGAAAATCAAGGAAACTTCTTGCTTTAATATACAGTAATATTTTCCATTTTGAGCCACTCAGTTAGCCAATAAAGAAAGAAGAATAGAAACGGAATCACCACTAATTACTGTTCTCACTTATAATTAGTGGATAATATTCAACAAAAAACACTTACTGGAACCAGCAACGCCTATTATCCTTATCAACCTCTAGAGAAGCCAAAAGCTTAGCTTTTTACTCTCTACTGCAAGTTTCTCAGTCAAGCTAATAAAGAACCTACGCTAAGAAACTTGGACCCAGATGATTCTTTCCCCTGTTTGGTGCAATGCAACAAAAAAAAAAAAGAAGCTTTGACCAGTGAACTAATGATCCCCAAAACTATTAATCAAGCAGACAAATCCAAATTCTCAACTTTGGGCCAAAACAAAAGAAAGTGATTAAAACCCAAAATCGTGAGAGAGAGAGAGAGAGAGATCCCACCTGAAAAAAGAGAACTTATTCTTGTTCTTCTCCTTGAAGCCAACGCCTGAACATCTCCAAGGATAGTTTAAGGTCAAGAATACAAGCTTCAACAACTAGAGGAAGGGAGTAATACAAAGCACAGAGCATAAAACTTTTTGGCTTGGACATTGAAAGACAAGCTAGGTCTCAGTGCAGCAGCAGCTGCAGTCTAGCAGGTGAGGTATCAGGATCCTCCCTTCCCGACAGCATAGCATCTGTCGATGGACAAGTCAGCTAGATCGGATGGTTGACACCCTTCCCGTGGGGCCAAGGATCATGACATGGCAAGATTCCACCGGACAACTTTTCGAGATTCTATAACCAAACTCCTGTAAGTTCAATTTGTCACGTGATATTGCAGCTTCTAAAGTGGCAAAATGTCATTGGTTCACACATTCTAGTTTTAACTCTTCAGTTTTCCCATGTAGTGTATGGTATTTCCCTTTCAACTTTGTCTCCCGCCAGAAACAGTTATGACAAACACAATTCAATGAATGGGGGTTTCAAAGTTTCGCTTTTTTCTTTCTCAATGAGCGGAGAAAGCAAGACAAAAAAGAAACCAAAAAGAGTGAACCCAAAAAAAAAAAGAAAAGAGATCCTTTTTATTTCACTCACACAGCAAAATTCCAAGAATGCCGCCTTAGGACGGCCATTTTTGTCACCTCCTTCTTCCATCTCTTTCTCTTTGTTCTTTAAACTCTTCCAAGTGTCTCCCTTTCTTTTCTTCTTCTTCATGGTCCTTTCTCTACTTTGTTTGTCATTGTTGAACCATCAAGAAGAAGAAAACTTTTTGGTGACTGACACAAAGAAATGGGGTGTGTTCAAGGCAAGAATTCAATGAACTCACCACCTACAGGGCTAGAGAAGCTAAAAATGGAAAATGGGTATATAGGAACAGGAGGATTTGTGGGTCATAGAAGGTCAACTGGCCAGAGGTATTCTGCGTCAGGTCGGGTTTATAGGCCTGAACCACCTAAGAAGCTTAATGGATTTGGTAGTGCTGATGGTGTTGTGGCTGGTGGTAAAGAAGGTAATTTTAATGGTAAAGAAAAAGAGAGAAGCGACAAAACTGTTGAAAAGAGAAATTGTTTGGTTGTTGGAGACGAGATAGTTGATGGATGGCCTAAATGGCTCATTGATAATATCCCAAAAGAGGTTTTGGCTGGTTTGGTTCCAAAAAGTGCTGAGTCATATGTTAAGCTTGATAAGGTAATTGCTAAACTTTGATGTTACTTCTAGTTGCTCTGCTAAGAATGGTTGGGTGATCCTTATTTTTTTACTTTACTAGACTATCAAATCACTGTGACAAGTATAGATGAAGAATATAATGGTAAACTGGTGGTGGTTGTCATTAAAGAAGCAAATAGAATTTGGATTTTCAATAACTTGTGTTCAAGTTGAAAACATATGATATCTTTTTCTTTAAAATGAAATCCTTGACAGAAATTGTTAGGTTGCCAAGGAAATGGTCGAAAGAAAAAAACATATTCACTAAAATTTTGATGCTATCCTTCTCTGCCCCCAGCTTGGCGAGAATGTTCAATAATCTCAACTTGAGAACGCCAAGTTGGTTGTATTAGGATCATCTGAATTGCATTCATTATACTTTATTGTCCTTAATTCTATGAGCAACTGATGCAAGTGTGACTTTTAATATTGTGAATTTCTATGATAAGAAATGCGAATGATGTAAATTTCTTTATGCTGTTTGCTTATAGATAGGTCAGGGTACCTACAGCAATGTGTATAAAGCTCGAGATAGGGAGACTGGAAAGATTGTTGCCTTGAAGAAGGTCCGTTTTGACACATCGGAACCTGAGAGTGTGAAATTTATGGCACGAGAGATAATGATATTACTGAAGTTGGATCATCCCAATGTAGTGAAGCTCGAAGGGTTGGCCACATCGAGAATGCAATACAGTCTTTATCTAGTTTTTGACTTCATGCAGTCAGATCTGGCAAGAATTATATCTCGTCCTGAGGGCAGGCTTACAGAACCACAGGTTGGACTTGTCTCTTTCACTCTTTCTGAGATTTCAGAAATTGGAGACACTACTTTTCTCAGTTGCTAATCTGAATTGTTGATGCAGATAAAATGTTACATGCATCAGCTGCTTTCAGGTCTGCAGCACTGCCACGAAAGGGGAATTTTGCATCGGGATATTAAAGGATCTAACTTACTGATTGATAAAAATGGGATGCTAAAAATTGCCGATTTTGGGCTTGCAAATTATTTTTCTCCTAACCGCAAGTATCCCCTCACAAGCCGAGTTGTGACACTTTGGTATAGAGCTCCTGAGCTGTTGCTAGGTTCTACGGACTATGGAGTCGGAATTGACCTTTGGAGTGCTGGATGCCTCTTGGCAGAGATGTTTGCGGGGAGGCCAATCATGCCAGGTAGAACGGAGGTAATACACTCTAATATTCACGAGTAATTTGTTGATTTTTTAATGTTTCTGTCAAAATTATTCCCCCTTAAGAAATTTTTTCTTTGGTCGTGTGTTTAGGGAGGGAGTGGCTGATGTTGCTATTGCTAGTTTCTTACATTAAATTTTTTTTATGCATCCAGGTTGAGCAACTTCACAAGATTTTCAAGTTGTGTGGCACCCCATCAGAGGAATATTGGAAAAAGTTAAGGCTGTCTACAACTTTCCGACCTCCTCAGTCATACAAACCTAGCCTAGTAGATGCTTTCAGGAACTTCCCCAAATCTTCATTGGGTCTTTTGAGCACTCTTCTTGCTTTAGATCCCGCATATCGTGGCTCTGCTTCTGCAGGCCTTCAAAATGAAGTAAGTAGGAGTTGGAAGCTTATTGCATGTCATGCTATTTATCTTTCTTTGCTTGGAAGAAGAAGAAAAAGGAAGGCCTTTTTAGTTGAATTTTTATTTATCTTGTTTTTCCAGATGCATAGTAGGCTCTGTTATTTTCAATCAGAAATTCTTTAGTTGGCGTGCAGTCTTTAAGAATACTTCTCTAATCAGTCTGCAGTATGCAGAAGCTTCCAATTTTACATTAGAAATAATGATTATTATTTTTGCTGCACCTTTTATATGATACATTTGCCTATTGAAAAATTTCTAGAGGTAATTATTTACCGTAGTTGACCCAACTTTAACAATTCGACATAATTCTGATGTCTTACTTCCCCCCACAATTTGCACTGGTAAGGAGACAATGATGCCTGCGTCCTAAAGCAAAGCTTTTAAATTATTACACTAATCTGTGCTTTACCCTTACTGAACATGTATTTTCTACCAGCAATTGCATTGGGACAACGACAATTCACACAGAATACTTTGCATTTGTCAAAGAAAGATATTTTCCCTTTTTTTTTTTCCACTTTGACAGAATTTTTTACGCCAGTTGTGAGGCATTTTCCCTTACATTATCTCATGTCTAATTGGTTCTGCAACATTTTGTTTTTAATTTATACCATTTTATCAGTTGAAAGTTGTACTCTCACATGTGTAATCTAACCCTAAATGGTCCTATATCTTTAGTATGATTGTATAGCAGCTCTTGAGCTCATGTTGCAATTATAAGACTACACGCAAACCGTATTCTGAATCTTGAGCTAAGAAATACTTTCTATTTGCAGTTTTTTTACACAAGTCCATTGGCATGCGACCTTTCAGGTCTTCCTGTTATTTACAATAAGGATGACGAAACTGATGAACAGAGAAAGTAAGTTTTCCTTTCCCAGATTAATTGTGAATTCTTTTTATTAAATCATGCTTAGATTTTTCTGCCTTGAGAAAAATTGATAATTAGTGTGGTAAGTTGCAAACCGAATATAAATATCTTTCTGCGCCAATTTGTTCATGATTCTATGCTATTTCACATTGACTTAATTTAAGAGTCTGTCAAGGTGCATGACTTGGTTTTATACAAGTTTGTTTGTAATTCTAGTGAATCAGAGAGAGATGAAATAGTTGAGCATCATCTTCATTTATACCACATGCATCAAGTTTTTATGACTTTTTGTATTCAAAGATATGAATGGAGAAACTTTAAATTAGGATGTTTCTTTCTGTACATGCATGTTACATTTGACCCTTTAAAGTTCACGGCTTTGCCTATGAAGAAGGTAGGGATTGAAAAATGGGGGGGTGGAGTCAGGTGGATTTGTAGAATGCTGAAGAACATATGATAAGTTTTTAATTTTTTTCATTTTAGCAAATGATTTTCCAAATTCAAGAGTGCTTTCTAATCCTTGACAGCAGCTTTTTGTATCAAATTACAAATGCCTGCAAGTTTGCCCTAGGATTTGTTTTCTGTTTCTTTCTTGTCACAATGAAATCAGGATTCTATGTTTTGTAAGTACACAAGTAACTGTGCATAAACACACTTTCCTTGACATATGTTACCAACTAATTACAGGTAAATGGGATGATGAATATGAAAAATTCATTTTGTTGCTGCAATCATGTAACCATTAGGCTAATCATGCAACACAAAAAATTTCTGATTACAATTTGTTTCGAATAATCACATCTTGGCATTGGATGCATACAAAGTCGAAAATGTCTTTTTCATTTGGTAATGGCAATAAGTAACGATTTGGTGTTCAATCTGAATGCAAGTGTATGTACCTTTTATGTTCCAGATAGGTAGCAGATGCCAGAATATCTAGGTGTTGAACTACCTAATTACTTTTCTCATTTTTTTAGGTACAGAAATCCGAAAATGAAACAACGGTCTCGAACGCTTCGTGAGCGCAGGAAACAAGATGAGGTGGCTGAACAAAAGGAAGAAACCATGTTTCCAAGGGAGGTAAGGAATTTGCCCCAGAAATATTGAGTACAAAGATCAGCATATTCCCCTGTTTTCTGTCCTCAAAACTTTGAAAACTGGAAAAGAGAAAAAGCAAAGAGATGCACTTATGACTTCTTGCTGATGTTGCACTTCCAGATCTGTCACTATCCATATCAAGGAAATTTCAGATATAACCAACCATTTCAATTAAACAAGAAAACAAGCACATTAAATAGCATACACTTAACTTCCTAGTTTTAATGTTGGTACTAGTTCTTGTCCAACAATCTTGTTGAGTACTATATTAATTTAATGCTCTTTAATAGTATATCAACTTATGGCGTTTCAGGACACTGAGAAAACTGCTGAGCCAAATGTGCAAGTCCAAGAACCTAGCAGCAGTACCACCAGCACCTCATCAGGTTCAAAGCCCACCCAGGTGGAGAGCCCTTCCCTTTTTCTCTCTCCAGTTGCTTCTTCTGGCCAGAAGATATCCCCACACACCCATGTTCATTCTAGTGCTAGTAGGAGCATTCGAAACCGGCCTCCGCTACCCAGCTCCCAAACACGAGCTGCAAACTATCAGAAGGACAATGGTAAT
The DNA here is from genome assembly GCF_000208745.1 of Theobroma cacao. Taxonomy (NCBI): domain Eukaryota; kingdom Viridiplantae; phylum Streptophyta; class Magnoliopsida; order Malvales; family Malvaceae; genus Theobroma; species Theobroma cacao. The sequence goes on along the minus strand of NC_030857.1, from coordinate 16,487,900 downwards.
ATGTACAGATTGAATCAAGTTAGTAGGTCTGCATCCACAAGGGAGTTCAGAACTTTGAATCAAAGGAAGCATTTAGAATATGCGATTGATGATTAGGCCATGTGAAATGACTAATTGATGCTGAGATTTTGCGATTTTGAGGAACTTGAACCATCTCCTAAAGGTTTTAATTTGATATATTTTTTTCCCTCCATAAACTGATCTCCAAGTAAATAAATATATCTGTTGATGCATGTATTTTGATGTGATACGTGATTAGTAAGTGTCACATACCCTGAGGATTGACTAAATAGCCTGCTAATCAAAGTTCATGATATGTTTGTATTTGGTACAATACTGGTTTTGTTGCTAGGCATATGTGAGGAAATAGCAGGAAAACAAAAATGCAAAACTAAATGTACTTTTGTTAATTGCTTATATATCCTGTAAGATTTCTGACAAGGCATTAAGTACAAAATTTGTTTTGGAGCTTCATGTGTAGGATTATCTCAACCCTTTGTCCCTGTTCACTAGACTCTAGTGATGAACATGATTCATTTATATCCTTAGAGATGCACATGATTGATTGTTTTGTTTTTTGTTTGGGGTACAAAAGAGGCAAGATAAACCCGAACTAAGCACGGGGACATCATTGATTCAGGAAAAATGAATGCCAAAACATTCCCCACTTTCTATGTTCTGTTCCCTTCATCATTTACCTTGATCAAATAGGTCAGAATTGGCTTGCTAGAACACTTTTGAATCAGTCTGTTCTGCTACATCAGAATCATAATTATAAGTATTGGATCCAATATTTGAACTTGAACCCTCATTCCTTTGAAGGAAAGGGTGCAGATTGCTAATTAAAGTATGGCTAGTCCACGAACTCAAGGCCACTTCTTAAATAAGATCAATATAGGTAATTCTAGCATTTGATATATAGAATAGAAAGAAAGAATTGAAGGATACATGAGATCAATATATAAAGTAAACTGAAATCTATTACATAACAAAAGATAAAAAAAAAAAAAAAGAATAGAATGGCCTGCACAATGTTAAAACCTTGATCATGCATGGGACCAGGACAACAACAAGGGATAAAAAACATATAGGGTAGATCAAATCCTTGATTCAATGATTTTTTTGTATTGTTTTGGCAGTAAAATCTTTGGTTCGGTTCCCTTTATCAATCGACTGAATAAAAAAAAAAAGAAAACAAAGACAAAAACATCTTTAATAACCTTAATAATTAATGGAAATATTAGCATCCGTGTACGAATAAGCGTGGTGAGTGATCGAGGGTTGGTTGTCACTTTCAATCATTAGCTTCAAATACATCATACATGGCTCCTCACCTTGCCAGTTGCCATCTATATCACAAACACCCAACCCTGTTTTCTTCATGTTTGCTTTCTTTCTTTTATTGCATGTCTACTTCAATAATATTATTGCACCCCCCTTCGGCTTTAGAGCCTTTGTGGCCCTCTTTAGCTTGGGCCACACAATTGCCCAAGGGAGTAACTGTAGCCACCAGCACCACAGTCCTACATCAACACACTTGTTTATTATGTGAGCTAACTGGGGCTGCTCCACATAAATAAGTGTAGTATTTTAAATGAACTATGGGATATATAGTTAGTTAGGGTCGGAGAGCTTTGAATTTGACAATATATAACGTGTGACTACAAATCAAATTATATCTTAGTCACATAAAATATATGGTTTGAAACCTTGGATGAGCATTTGATTGGGAATCCATTGTCAATAAATCTAAAGTTGTTGTTTCTTCTGGTTGGTTATACAAGTGGAAAATTTTATTGCTAATTTTTCAATCAACATTTGGCTAAAGAAGGGAAATATGGGGTAGAAAGAAATGATTTCATGTGAAACAAATGCCTTTGCATGTATACTTGGATTGCACATAATTTCTATACCTATATGATTAACTTCTTACAAATACAAAGGTGGAATTCATGATGAGGCTCCATTAGCCCCCTCAAACATCTAACCAAATGATAAAAAATGAAGAGTCATATGTTAGATTTTTAAGTTATTTGGCAAGTGCTGTTCCTGGCCAATCCTTTGCCTAGGTAGCTATTATATATATATATATCTCTTATTTTGGCCCTTGAAAATACTGATGATCAGAGCAAAAGTATACTTGATTGGAATCATGTTAGTTCAAAGTGTTAGAGAAATAGAAAGTTTCTACTTCTTTCTTCTGTCCCCTTTTCCTTTAGCATCCAAAGTCCATCCTATCTGGCCTAGAGAACATCACAAGAAAACAATCTAATGGAAGATTAAGGATAGAGAATGAAAATTAAACTTATGCATTTTTCACCAAAACATATTACAGCCCAAACGACCAAACTTGTATATTAGTTGGCATGCAAGAGTAGACTCCACATAACCCAATTTCATTGGGTTTCTGTTTCTTCTTTTTGCAAGAGAGAAAATTCTTCCCTCTAATTTCCAAACAGAAAAAAGACCATGACACAAACTAACTGTATACAATGGGAGCTAAACTTGTTAAAGAAAGAAGAAGTGAACATCTTTTTACTTTTTACAACTTACATACCATAACGAACATCGCTAAACTTGCTCTTGATCCACTTGAAGCTGCTCCTAACACTTGACTTTACCTTACCTTCCATCGTAAACACGTTGTACGAGGCGATTCTCTTCTTCCTCTTAAGCTCCGGATCATTTGATGCTGCGAATCCGTTGCTTTTGCTGCATGGCCCGTTGAAGTTATACGAATTTGATCGGTTTTCAAAGTCGAATTCGCCGGAAAATGATGAAGAGTATTCCGGGAATGACTTGCTCTTCTCCATGACTTAAAACCAAAAACCTTGGTATTAGCTATAGTAATAGCAAAGCGCATTGTTGCTCTCTTCATGGCATTTATATTGAGGGGGAAACAGGTACGTTTGGTGCACATGCACGTCAAAGGGACGTGATTGGACAAAAATTTGGAGGGTTGAGATTGGATGAACTAAGGGCAAAAAAAAAAAAAAAAAGGAGCTTAGGAAGGAGGGGAGTACATCATGATCCAGTGTAGTGGCAGAGCATGTGTGATGTTGGAAGGATGCTTTGAAAATCATGGTGTGAAGGGAGAATCATGAGAACCAGTGGCTGATAGGTGGGCCCTAGTTGTATGCAACATGCCATGGCACCAATGAGTTCACGTGGTGGAGATGGCCCACCAAACCCACCAAATGGGGTGGGGATTGGGGGTTAGGGTTTTAACAAGAGAGGTAACAAACTCATGAAATAAGAGGGGGGCAATGTGTTAGTCGAGGAGAAGGTCAGCCTCTTAAACATATGCCCTACGTGTAATCAGTTTTTTGAATGTTTAAGTTTTTCCCTTTTTTTAAGGGTAATAGCCCAACCTTGCCTTTATTAAAGTGATGGGAGTCATCTCCCACTTTAAGTTAATGTTGGTGACTTAGTGCTCTGTGGGCCTTCGTGTTTTATGGGTGTTATCTTGACTTGAGGAGCCTACCCATTTTATATTTTGTAATAATAATTTGATTGCAAATTGCCATATTTATAATGGTGACGATTTGCTATGATTATGATCATGCAGTAGGAATGATCAATTATGCCTTTCAAAAAATAAAAAAAATAGAAATCATCAAAGGCTGTTGTTTCCTCACCATCCAATGTGTTTTTGGTATCATCACCATTCACCAACAAAACTGTTGATAAGTAGGCCAAATTACATTTTATTCACCTATAAAAGAAACCCTTACATCAAAGAGGTTAACAAAAGTAGATTGGGTATAGGGATTGTATTAGGGGAAGGCCGGACGGGGATTCGAAATCAATCTTTTGAGTATAGTATGATTTATGTAGATACACTATCCATGCTCTTGTCATTAATCTAAATGTTTAACTGTAAATGTCATGTAGTGAAACATACTTTAGTGATATGATAATAAGAAAGTCATAATTGAATGATATGAAGAATGATTAGAAGTAGAAATAACAGTGGGTTAATTAGGTTAATGATACACAAAAGTTGATAAGGTAAATTAATAACTTGAAGGGATTATTATTACAATGATGATTTACATAAGGGGAGATTACCTTAAAGCGCTAGAGGTAGGATTGTACTTTGTGCTTTTGAAAGCCAATAACCCTGTTTTCACCTATGTCTATTCTTTTCCCCTTTCCTTTCTATTTTTGTGTCTCAATAAAAAGTACATACACTCTTTGTTTTTTTTTTTTTTTTTTATTTTAAAAAGGAAAATTTTCTTTCCTTGAGTCTTATCTCTCTACCTACTTTATTATTAATATGTAGGGCAATGCATTGAAGTTTTATAATATGTAAATCACAAAAAATAAAAACTGTCTTTCGCTTTCATATTTGCTCTAGCTAGCAACCAAAATAGTACTCTCTCATACAAACTTCCAAAAGGATTCTGAGAAGAACGACAAGCATGGAGGAGGTTCAAGGTCTTGGGATTATTGACCCAAATTTTAGTTATGGTTGTTTAAAGTCAACTTGGTTAATAATTTATTTTATAGTTAATCTTTTTACTTGGTAAATTATTTAGCTTAGGATTTCTTTTGAGTGCTTTTAAATATGCGGTTATGCTTAGGGTTGAAATTAAGTTGAAAGCTAATTTAAGAGAGTGTGAAAGATATTGAGCTCTCGGATGTAATGAGTTTTGAGTATCTGCGTTTGTGAGAGAGATCGAAAAGAGTTGATGATTGTAATATTGAATGTTTGTTAATGAAAGTTGCGAAATTGAGCATTTAACTCCTTGATAGGTGTATGATTTCTTGCATAAAAGATAAGGTTCAAATTCCCCTTCTTTCAAATAAAAAAAATTGTGAAATTTTTTCATAAAAAAATTTACATGTTCTTTTTGTTTACTTGATTGGGTATTTGTCGTAACGGAAGAGTCATATTCCATGTTACTATAAATCAATATGGTTTGATCGTAATTAGTTTGTTTTCATATATTTGTATTTTGCTTGCCTTGCATGCTGGTTGGGTTTCTTCTTGCCTTCTATTTTTTAGGCCCTTTATTTTACATCTTAAATATAAAAGGTACTATGCTATGTAGGGAAGCAAAGTTTAAATATCTAATCGAATATTCGAATATAATTCAGATACTTATTACATAATTAATCCAAAGAAAAAATGGATGGGAGAGAGAAGCAACATGAATTTAAGTGGTACAAGAAAGAGAATTTGTCATGATATGGTAAGCATATATCAGAAAACTTGATTGTAATCTTAGGTTATATCTTCCCAAATGCATGCGATGCCAAGGCAATATCCAAAAGTAGTGGCAAAATTATGGGTTCCATGTCACGACTGATATGATAGAGTTTTGCCTTTTCTTCCATTGAAGCTGGGGCCAAGCCACCAGCCTTATTAGTAGGAGCGCTTTCAACTTTTCCATCATAATAACAAAGAGATGAGAAGAAGATTTGGTTTTGGTTACTTTCTGCATGGAATATTTGCTACTTTTTGGACGTATTTTTTAATTAATCCCAAACCCACCAAAAAAAAAAAAAACACACGACAAAGGTGGAAAAGAACAGATTTCATTATATGGCTTTATTAGGCTTTGTTGGCCCCTGGTTTTATGCTTCTATAGTTTTATGAGACAATTTTCAACAAAGAATAAAGCCTATTGCATAAGAGATATATACTTGTTAAGATATTTTTAACTTCTTTTCATAAGAAGCTATTCATATGGATAAACCACAAGTACCTGCTTCTAAAATACAAATGTAAAACTTATATATATATATATATATACTATATATATATATATATATATATATAATAATATATATTATTTTTAAATTTATCAAAAAATATAATATACATTTAATATTTTCANATATATATATATAAACCTGACTTTATTTTTAGAATAAAATATCTTTACGTTTCTAAGTTTTAATCAAAATTTCAAATGAGTCTATTAGTTTTCAAAATGAACACTCTGTTCTAAAAGTGTAAACATTATTAACATGTGATGAAACTAAAATACCCTTTTTCTTTATTAATTTAAAAAATTATTATTATATTTTTAAAAAACGTCCAGTGCTCCCCAACTCCTCAAGAGAGGGGAGCACTGATCGGTGCTCCTCTCTTTTTTTTTACTTAATAAAAAATAATAAAAAATAATAAGAATTATATATTAGTAATTTTTAAAATTAATAAAGGGGAAAATTATCATTTTAGTATTGCCACCTCATCAAACTAACGGCTAGACCTATGTGTCTAGTGAAAAAATTTTTTTTGAACAGAGTGTCTATTTTGAAAACTAATAAACTTGCTTAGAATTTTGATTAAAACTTAAGAGGTTGGGGTATTTTACCCTTCCTTTTATTATAACCAAAGCCCCTGAAATTTTTAGGAGGATATTTGAAAAAGAGATTGGGAGAATCAAATTGCCCCAACTTTATAAAATTTGAGTTTAAAATCACCTATCCAAATCTCTAAAGAACCAAACTTCTCATAAAATTGAACACCAATAGTTCAAAATGTGTATACTATCATGTATTTATTGGTCATTGGGACATTAATAAAATGCATATTAAAATGATTAACAGAAAAAAAATTTGAATACTTAATTACGTATTTTTTTTAAAAAATTAATTATCAAATTAATTATTTGATTTTAATTTGAGTGTCATATAATTTGCAAATATTTGGGATTAGGGGCACTTTGCATGTGACTTTTCAACAACTCAACCAATCAATGTATTTGGATAAAAAGCAAATGATTGAATTTTTAGAGAGAGGGGATTGAAATTTCATCTGATTTGGTTTGAATTTTATAGGCTAGTGGCATAGAAATTAATAATTAGTATGTCCAAGATTGAATTACAAAATTCAAAGATAAATTAAAGCTTAAAACATCTTAATACTGCTTGTGTCTTGTGTTGGGCTAATTACATGAATATTGTTGGGATGAGCCCTGCAGTCAATTGAGATTGGTTAAGGCTTGATTCCAATCATGCAATAATATCATTGATGTTGAATGATTAGAGGTTTTCCTTCATCAATAAGACATAAATTATAATGAGTTATAAGTCTAATTGGATGAAGTCCATGAGATTAATATGCCTTGCAAAGGAACTGCAATGGGTTGTAGTTATGAGATCCCTATGCATCAAAGCATAATCTCAAAATATTCTTGGTCAATGTATCATTGAGATTGGACATCAATGATGCTTAAAGACTGGTATATTCTATATTCTTTACTTTGAAAGTAAGTAATCGATCTCATAGATTGAAGTATAGAGATACTTGAAACTAGAATATAGGTGCTTGCCTAGGAGAGCAAGTTCACTGAACATGACCCGCTATGAGAAGTGCATTTGGTAATATACTCTATTGTCTATGCAACACTTCTCATTTGTCAGTTGTGTAAATACTCCATAGACTTGAGACATCAGGTTGTCTTATATGTGGAGTGTTATGCTTTGATTTCATCCTTACGGATGCCTAACCAAAGATGCCAAAACAGGATGCTTTTGGGTATAGTACGAAGCATGTTAAGGCAAATAAGTGGTCAAGATAGGAATCATCACCTCAAGTACTTTAGAGGACATATCTTATCAGGTCTTGGTTAATAGTAGCTTATTGAAGTCCTTGGCCAAGGCGACATGAAGATTATGAAAAATGTTTCATAACTCTCTATAAAGCTAATGCTATAACTGCAGGAACGAATATGAAGATCAATAAGAGCAGACATTGTACCAAGCTCTTATCATTTTCGAGATATATGATGAGGGAATGAATTACACTGATAGACTATACACTGAAAGGTTGTCAAAGAATCCCTTAACTCTCTTAATAATTGGATGGCCATGATGCATTGCTAAATGCCAATCTTGGTCTATGGAATTGATTATAAATTAATTGATTAAAATTTATATTAATCAATTAAGTCATTAATTAATTTCATTGCCAACATGTTAGGAACTTAATGGGTCGCACACAATAATTGCATTTGAATTAAATTAGAAGAGTGATGATTTAAGTTAGACCTAAATCACATGCTCGGTAATTAACTTCTATAAACTTAATTAAAAGAGTTTAATTTAGTTTTAGACATAATTATAAATAGTTATAATTATAAGGCCTTGATTATGAAATGTAAAGGAAATCAATTTCGATTTTAATTTCCAAGGACTTAATTAAAAGAGTTTATTTAAGTAATAGGCCAAATATTATAATGTGTTATAATATTGAGGGCTTAATTGCAAAATTGAAGTTATTTTAACCTAACTATATAAGTCATGTGTTAATTATTTTTCATATGATAGTTTTTCACAATTGAAAAAAACCTAATTTTGTTTGAAACAAAAAGCGCTTTCTCTCTTTACCACCACTCCCTTCGTGTGAAAGATAAAATTGCTTATGAAGCAATTTTTAAGAGAGGTTCAGCTAAGATTGTGAAAAAGAATAAAAGGACAAATGGTGTCATCTTTTTTAGCACAAAGTATAGTTAAAAACTCCCTATTTTGTTTAAGGTTCAGGTGCAATCGTGTGTCTTACCGTTGGAGGCCAATCATTTGATTGGCTAGGGTTTTTGCTCTTCGTGGTGTTCGTGGGATTGCTTCGGGAAGTGCCATTATGATTATAAAATTACTTGGCAAGGTAACTTTCTGAATAATAATTTATTTTGTACTTTTATATGTTAAATATCACCCAAGTGATCCATGGGTGGAGGCATGCTTTGGTTGCTTTAGTTATAAAGTTTTAATTTTCTTTCTGCTACGTATTTGGAGCATGCCGTCCGTAGCCAAACCCATCAATGGTATCAGAGCCTTCCTTGGTTCGAGTTTAACACATTTTAATGTCTATTGTTGTTAATGCCTTGTTGAAAAGAAATGTGAGGTGTTCAAGTTTTGTTCTACACAAAGTAGGAAGTTTTAAAGTTTTACAATTTGTTCTAGTTATTTTGATTTCTAAATAAATTTTAGTTATAAATTTTAAAATTTATTTGTTGTAATACTAATCTCATTTTAATGTCAAAATATTGTAGATTAACAAGTGCATGAGATGCACAAATTAATTTAGCAAATAAAGATTCGATCTCATGACATTATGGTATGATTTGAATGACAGAATTCGATTCTGTCCAGCCATGGTATTGGTCCATTTTCAGCCATAAAAGTGAGGTTTAAGTGCTTCATAAAATGTAGGAAAATTATGGGATCAATACACATTGGAAATGTTCCAAGATGGGTGATTATGTGTGGCTAATAGTGGAGGTAAGGTTACTAAAACATGGCTGAAACAGCTATTGTTTGTAGCAGTGACAATCACGATTTTGCTTGGCTTGGCAACATGCTCAAAATACGCAGCGGAAAGAAAATTAAAAACTTTATAACTAAACAATAAAACATGCCTCCACCCATGGATCACCTTGGTGATATTTAACACATAAAGGCACAAAATAAATTGTAGTTTAGAAAGTTACCTTGCCATGTAATTTCGTAATCACTATGGCACTTTCCGAAGCAATCCCGCGAGCACCACAAGGAGCAAAAACCCTAGCCAATCAAGTGCTTGGCCTCCACTGGTAATACACACGATTACACTTAAACCTTCAACAAAGGAAAGAGTTTTTAACTATACTTTGTGCTAGCAAAGAGGACAACAATTGCCCTTTTCTTCTTTTTACAATCTTAGCCAAACCTCTCTTGAAAATTGCTTCATAAGTAATTTTATCTTTCACACAAAGGGAGTGGTGGCAAAGAAAGAAAACGTTTTTCTTTTTTTGACAAAAACTACATTTTCTTCAATAGTGAAAAACTCTCATATGAAAAATAGTTAAAAGGTGACTTATATAGTTATGTTAAAATAACTTCAATTTTACAATTAAGCGCTCAATATTATAACACATTATAATATTGGGCCCATTACTTAATTAAACTCTTTTAATTAAGTCTTTGAAAATTAAAATCAAAATTAATTTTCTTTATATTTTGCAATCAAGGCCTTATAATTATAACTATTTATAATAATGTCAAAAACTTAATTAAACTCTTTAATTAAGTTTATAAAAGTTAATTGCTTAGCATGTGATTTAAGTCTAACTTAAATCATCACTCTCCCAATTTAATTCAAATGCAATTATTGTGTGTGACCCATTAGGTTCCCAACATGTTGGCAATGGAATTGATTAATGAATTAATTGATTAATATAAATTTCAATCAATTAGTTTATAATCAATTCCATAGACCAAGATTGGCATCTAGCAATGCATCATGGCCACCCAATTGTTAGGAGAGTCAAAGGGTTCTTTGACAACCTTTCAATGTACAGTCTATCAGTGTAATTCATTCCCTCATCATATATCTCGAAGATAATAAGAGCTTGGAACAGTGTCTACTTTTGTTGACCTCCATATTTGTTCTTGCAATTATAGCATTAGCTTTATAGAGAGTTATGAAACCTTTTTCATAATCTCCATGTCGCCTTGGCCAAGGACTTCAATAAGCTAATGTTAACCAAGAATTGATAGGATATGTCCTCTAAAACACTTGAGGTGATGATTCCTATCTTGACCACTCATTTGCCTTCACATGCTTCATACTATACCTAAAAGCATCCCGTTTTGGCATCCTTGGTTAGGCACTCGTAGGGATGAAATCAAAGCATAGTACTCCACACATAAGACAACCTGGTGTCTCAAGTTTAGAGAGTATTTACACAACTGACACATGAGAAGTGCTGCATAGATACTAGAGTGTATTACCAAATGCACTTCTCATAGCAGGTCATGTTCAGTGAACTTGCTCCTCTACGCAAGCACTTATATTCTAGTTCTAAGTATCTCTATACTTCAATATATGAGATCGATTGCTTACTTCCAAAGTAAGGAACATAGAATATACCAGTCTCTGAGCATCATTGATGTCCAATCTCAATGATACATTGACCAGGAACATTTTGAGATTATGCTTTGATGCATAGGAATCTAATAACTGCAACCCATTACAGTTTCCTTGCAAGGCATATTAATCTTATGGACTTCATTCAATTAGACTTATAACTCATTATAATTAATGTCTTATTGATGAAGGAAAACCTCTAATCATTTAACATGAATGATACTGTTGCATGATTGGAATCAAGCCTCAACCAATCCCAATTGGCTGTAGGGCTCATCCCAACAGAAAGGCCTAAATTTGTGTAATTAGTTGCACCAATTGACTGAGGATTTTTTATGGAAAGGTTCCATAAATTATCCAAATTGTTGTCAAGAATTTTAAGGATTTAAATCCCTAGAACTAAGCCTTCATAAAACTAAGTTTGTGGAGTCAAAACCATTGCTGCCTTTACAACAGCAAGCCATGGTTTTGGATTTTTTTGATAGTCAAAAACATTTACTAAAATCCTAGAAAATTACTATGGAATTGTTGCATAAGTTTTCTATCAAAGAAAATTTAATTGGGAATTAAATTCCTGATTTTATGCCACCAAATGGCTTTAAAAGAAAGATAAAACCGAAACTGCCTCTGTAGATAAAGGTCATGGCTTTTAATTTTTTTGACAACCAAATGCATCTCCTAAAACCCTGAAAAAATATTATGGAATAGTTCCATGAGTTATATATCAGGATAAATTTTATTAGGAATTAAATTTCTAATTTTGAGTCACAAAGAATTTCAAAAGTTCTTAAAAATTGATTCTGCCACCTGCAGATAAAGGTCGCCGTTTTTGAATTTTTTGAATGGCCAAATCACCTCATAAAATCCTAAAAATTTATTCTCAAATATTTCCATAAGTTATCTATCAGGATAAATTTTATTAGGAATTAAATTCCTAATTTTTAGTCACAAAGAATTTCAAAATGTCTAAAAAACCAATTCTTCTACCTGTAAATAAAGGTCACGGTTTTTGAATTTTTGAATGGACAAATCACTTTCTAAAATCCTGAAAACTTATTCTGGAATAGTTCCATGAGTTATCTATCAGGATAAATTTTATTGGAATTAAATTCCTAAATATACACCACCATACTGCCACGTAATTCAGACATGTCTGCTATTGTTTGCAGCAGGACATTGTCTTGGTTAAGACATAGAATTTGTCCGAATTTTACACCAATAAATGATCAATTAAATTAATTAATTGGCTGAGGATAAATTATGGAATTAGTTCTATAGTTATGTTGATTTTTTGAGACATTTAATTTAAGGAATATGATTCCTAAAATTAAGGATGTCAAAAATGATGCATTAACATACACAAATAAAGAAATGAGATTTCTAAAACTATGGAAGTTAAAATATCTTCATTATCCTATTAAATATTTATGGAATATGTTCCATAAAGATTGATAATTTATTTAATAAATTGTGGAATGTGATTCCTTAATTTAAGGGTTTCAAAATTTAAATAATTTAAGACAACATTAATTTAGGAATTAGATTCTTAGTAGTAGTGAGAGTCTGTATATTTATGGACAAATTTTGTTTTGAATTGACTTCTTACAAGAAGATAATTCTACTTTGACATTAAATTTAAAGATTAAATTGTCTAAGACATTTCCTAATAAGATTAGATAATAATAGACATTCAATGTTTAATTAAATGAGATTAATAATAGGTTGTATAAAATGTTTAGGAGTACAAATTAAAATTGTTTTAATTTGTAATTTGTAATAAAAATTTTATTCTAATCCTAAGAAGATTACATATGGATAAATTACTAATTTTGTTTAGTAATACTTACCATATATGAAAGAAGTTTCCATATATATAGAATTAAATGGTTACTCGAAAATTTGAAATTAGCAAAATTCAAATGTTGAAAATTGCTAATCTTAAATACCTTATATGATTAACAATTTGGATGAGACATGTCTTTAAATTTTATTCATATTGATGACTATATGTGGATAATTATGGACTTTGGCCAATAAGATTATGTTATGGTTGAATGTATATTCTTGGTATTTTTGAAATAGGGCCTACATGTCTTGCCTTAACTTTTTATCTCGGTTTGTAAAATTCTTTCCTTATCTTACTCCCTTCGAATGTAACTCGAGGTTTCTACATTCAAATGTAATTAGAATTAGGATAGATTAGGAATTGAATTTTGAAAAAATTGACGATGGAGATCCAAGGCACCAAGAAGGACAAAGCGATTACAAGCAAATTTTGAAGACTCTTATATGTAATCCCCTAGGTTTGACCAAGTTAGTTTCCTTTGATGGCTCAAGGAAATTAGTATAGTTAAAGACCATAATCATCCAAAGTAGTATGCATGTGATAGATTTATTTTATACAATTTAATAAATGCTATGCAATGCAAAGTAGTATACATGTGATAGATTTATTTTATACGATTTAATAAATGCTATGCATGCAAAGATGAGACCCTAATAAAGGCAAAAACAAAATCCCTCATTATATATTGAGTCACATGCCATGTATGAGCAAGTTACCTTCCACCATATGGCAAGATAACTGGTTGCTCTTTTAATTGGAGACTTGTTGAGCACACTCAAGGTCACACTTTTACATGAGTATGTTTGAGCTATTGGTGGGTCTTACTCAACTAGTTTCATAAAATCTAGATGCTTGGAAACTTGATTATTATGAGACTAGAGGCAAAGGCTAGGCAAAACATATATGATATGTTTAGGCAATGTGTTGTCACCTAGTTGATCTAGGAGTTAAACAGAGATACAATGGGTAAGCTCAGTTACCTACCTAATCCATCTATCATGGTTTGTTGAGCACACTCAAGGCCATGACTAGATAAATGGGATCTTAACCCACTAAGAGAATCCTAGTAGAGATCTTTCGAGGTGATATAGAGGGTTATCATCTTGTAGAAAATAGTGGAATAACTATTTAAAATTTTAAAACCTTGTTTTAAATAGTTTATGCATGATATTTACTTATTGCTTTATTTTATCTATTTAGACATAATTTATATACATGGCTAATAATCTGTCACTATGGTGCATCTTAGATGCAAATCAAACTCACTAAACCAAACCCTTTTTAAAGGTATTAAGACTTGAGAAATGTTCTCAAGCAAAAGGTTGTTCGTTCCATAATCTGTCACGACCCGGTACTCCCCTCGAGCCCGTGACAACCCCCGCGGTGTCTCGATAGACACTCATTACCCGAAATGCCAATCGGAACCCGCAAGGCTTTAATATCAGTTTCTCATAAAACAATATTTTTAGAACATTGCATAAATAATTTTTATAGTGTAAAAGCAAAATAAATTCATATATACTGTAATACAGTAAATCAGAGTATTTAATTTAATTTACAGTAACGAGTGGGCCATCGAATAACCAAAAGTAAGAAAGACTGTGAACCTATAGTTTGGAAGATGCAAATCCAATGCTAGTCCTCAACAAAATGTGCTATCTATAGACTATCCTGAACCTGAAATGGGTTGAAGTGAGGGTGGTGAGATTATATAATCCCCGTGAGTAAACAAATATCATCTAAAATATTTAAAGTTGAGTAAATGAAGACAGATAAAACATAGCCGTATTTATTTTGAAAACATAGCCGTTCCTTGGCGTTGGCCGAGTTCACCCTCACGTGGTGATTTTGCATGAAGTGAACTCTAAAGTGTTAACCTCAGGAGTAATCCATCCTCGCCTCTCATACTGAGGTAAGATATAACGGGGTTTACCGTGCCCCTCTAATAGGCTGGTCCACAGAAACTCGCCCACTGTAGTAAGCTAATTGATATCCACCAAATCAATAAAATTCCAACAGCATGACGTGGTAATTATTTTACAACACAGCATGTCAAGGCAAAACAACAGTTCATACATTTTCAGCACATTTACCAAATCCAGCCACTTATGCCCACATTATCAAAAGCCATTCAATTCAAACCATAATTTACAACACGGCAATTAGTCTCCAATTACTCCATTTTCCAAAACCATCATTCAATTTCAAGACAATTTTATAAAATCATTTCATTTAATCACATTTTACTTTTAAAACATAAAGATTTACCATTTAAACTCATTTTCCATAAAATCACAAAAATGAATTAAAATTCACTTCAGATAATCAAGATGATGATAAGGTTACTCATAATGTCTAGAGTGCGGATTTTCGAAGTACTTTGACTATTGGTCCTCAGATGCAATTTCTTTGCCTTTATCGGAAGACTCACCACCTTGACATAGTACATAATCGAGAAACTTACTACATTGGTACTAAATCGAAATTAAACTAATTTAGACTACTAATGCATGATATGGAATGCAAAATGCACGGGTAACCATCTAAACTCGTATCGGCCTAATTCGTCTTATCACCCCGATTAATTGGCCAACGCGTCCAATTTAGCTCCAAATTGCTCCATTTCTTTTCCAATACCTTAATTCCCCAAACACAATTCAAATTACGTAAAATTTAACAAAACCATCTTCACTTTTCTTCTTAGACTTTTCGGTCAATAATGGTGCATTAACACCGTGATTTTTCCTATTACTTTTCCACACCATAATTCATCATTTTCTAACCAATTCTCTTAAAATAAAAAAAATCAAATTCATCCTCACTCAATACAAGGTAGGTTCGGCCATTGATGGGTGATGGGGAAAATGAATTCTTTTCTTGTTGTTTTGCTTCTAGACATAGTAAACTAACTACAAACACTAACATAACTTGAAATCAAATCAATCCAACATCATTCTCTTTCCATATCCATTCTGCTAGCCATGAATTCACTATAAAAACATGAAATTTAACTATGAAAAATAAGGAGAAATGCTTAAGAAAAATAGATTTCAAGTTTAAATTGAGAAATCCTACCTTTTTCACTTGTTTTTCTTGATTTTCCACACTTTTTCTCTTGAAATTCTCCACCTAGGGTTTGTTCTTTCCTTGTTTCCCTCTTTTCCTTACTTGGCTGAATATTTGGAGAGAATTGAGAGGTTTATAGGCTGATTTTTAAAGGAAAAAAAAAATATTCTAAGCTTGACAAGTGTCATTTTATTATTGGTCCATTTTTAAAACTTTAAAAATTTGAACTTTTTATCTCCACCACATATATTTTCTCACTTATCCATAACATAAAAAGTCAATGGATGAATTCTATGAGCATGACAAGTGTTGGTGGTGTAAAATTACAATTTTGCCACTAGGGTGGTAAAATTATCATTTTACCCCTATGCTCCGAAAAATACCGGGATTACAATTTTTCACTTTTCAACCTTAAATCATACTCCAATAAGTCCAATGTTATCAAAATCTTTCAAAAATTTCTCATTTTGTCCTCGAGTGGCAAAATTACCATTTTACCCCTAGATAGTGAAATTTTCGGTTTGACTCCAAATTGATCTTCGAACTCCAAATCACCATTTTAAATCATTCATGGTTTGTAAAATTTTCAATTTCACCCTGAAATCTCTATTTGATCTAGTTCGAGGCTTAAATAAACTTTGTTGTACCTCTAGGTACAATACCGATTTTGTAAATTTTTCGGGACTCTTCTAGCATGCAAACATGCTATCCATTACATGTATGTCATGACAAATATTTTATAAGGTTGGGCTTTACACAATCTCTACCAAATACAATTCATAACTAGGAGTGAGCTTCCATGAGATGGAATTTACATTGCCTTAATTATGAATTGGGAAAACAACCACGATAATGGCACTAACTGCGAAATGTTCTTAAACATCTCTATGGTAAAGATGGACAAAGAAGGGACTGAAAAAAAATGTTTCCTTGACAGAGTTAAAGAAGAAAAGCTTATAGAAGCTTCTACTTTGCCAAAAGTTTATGATTGAGCTAGAAGTTACTATTGTTGTATTAACATCATAAGTATTCAATGCCAGATGTTGAATGCCTTTAAGTAATGACATAAAGTGCAAAACAATACTAGTAAGTCAATGCTTAGTATAAATATCAAGAAAACTGATTACATGTGATCTCAATTATGGCATTTAAGTCTTGGTCATTGAAGTAAGAATTAGAGTATGAAGATAATTAGATCCTTTTAATTGGGAGTATAAAGGAGCTAGTAATTCTTATATGACCAAATCAATTTTCATGCAAAAGTGAATGATTTGGTACGTTCAAACGGTTTTATACATTTAGATGTATATGAACCATTGAACATAAAATGTTACGGAAAATGTTTCTAATTCATTAAGTTTACACAAGACCAAATAGAGATTTTGTTTTGTATACTTAAAGAAATAAAATTTGAAACCTTGAAATGTTTAGAGAATTCAAATATAAGATCATATGAGCTATATAGTATGAAGTACTCTTATTAAGATATGATCTTAGTGAAGATTACTCTTACTTATTAATTAATCATTCAAAAGTTGAATGTGGATACATGTGAAATGGAACTTTCTTATGAATAGAACATAGAGATGTTTGTTCAAAGAAGAAAGCAAATTCATATAGTGATATGATTTGATCCATATCTCTCCAATATATATGTAGCCAATTATATTCTTCCAAACCAATACGATTCCAAGCATACATTGATATGTATGTATGTAACATCATGGAAAATTCAAAAGAGTTAGAATATTACTCTCACTAAGGATCTTGGATTTTGTGGGAGCATGATGACACTAAGAAAGGAGTTTCTTTAGTATTACATGGTTACAGTGGAATCTAACTTTTAAGATTTTGCATAAAGATGCATAATCATATGTATGAGAACTCCATGGATTTAGTAGGATACATTGGAGATGTGTTATTCATATGAGATGAACTACTAAATATGTTTTTCGTTGGAGTTATACATTTTGTTCTATTAAGTGGGATCCAAAAGGTTGGATTTAATAAAATGTACAAGTGTACTTATCTCATACACATAAAGAGGTTAGTAGGAGTGAATACAATTCTTTGGTGATATAATTAAATGGGATGCAATGTGTATACAAAGAAAGTGCCAAAATTTAAAAGGGGCGGATGGCACAATGAAAAGTGACAAATGCATATGATGCATATAGCATATTCTAGTTTGAATGATTTTAAAGAAAAAAAGAGGACTATGTACATGTATATAATTTAAGTCATATACATCCTATTGAAAAGGGCTCTATTAGGAAGATACTTAGATCGTTAGTCCATGGAACTAATAAAGGGTTCCGAACATTATTAATGTAACAATCAAGTCATACTAGTAGAACCTAGTTCTCATTGGATCTAGATATAGTAATATGACATGATGTGATACATAGACATCACAAAGATAGATAAAAGCAATTAACCACATTGAAAGGGCATAAGCGAGTTTGCATGGGGACATGATTGCTAGATGGATTGAATCCACATACGATGAGGTAGCAATTGGCTTTGTGCTAGTGAGAGATTTTAGGATGAGCCCTGCAGCTAATTGGGATTGGTTAAAGCTTGATTTCAATAATGCATCAATATCATTCATGCTAAATGATTAAAGGTTTTCCTTCATCAATAAGACATTAATTATAATGAGTTATAAGTCTAATTGGATAAAGTCCATGAGATTAATATGCCTTGAAAGGGAACCGTAATGGGTTGCAGTTATGAGATCCCAATGCATCAAAGCATAATCTCAAAATTTTCCTAGTCAATGTATCATTGAGACTGGACATCAATGATGTTTAGAGACTGGTATATTCTATGTTCTTTACTTTGGAAGTAAGCAATCGATCTCATAGATTGAAGTATAGAGATACTTGGAACTAGGACATAGGTGGTTGCCTAGGAGAGCAAGCTCACTGAACATGACCTGCCATGAGAAGTGCATTTAGTAATACTCTCTAGTATCTATGCAATACTTCTCATGTGTCAATTGTGTAAATACTCCCTAGACTTGAGGCACCAGGTTGTTTTATTTGTGGAGTGCTATGCGTTGATTTCATCCTTACAAGTGCCTAACCAAGGATGCCAAAATAAGATGCTTTTGGGTATAGTATGAAGCATGTGAAGGCAAATGAGTGGTCAAGATAGAAATCATCACCTTAAGTGTTTTAGAGGACATATTCTATCAGTTCTTGGTTAACATTAGCTTATTGAAGTGGCCAAGGTGACAGGGAGATTATGAAAAAGGTTTCATAACTCTTTATAAAGCTAATGCTATAACTACAGGAACGAATATGAAGGTCAATAAGAGTAGACACTGTACCAAGCTTGTATCATCCCTGGGATATATGATGAGGGAATGAATTACACTGATAGATTGTACACTGAAAGGTTGTTAAAGAACCCTTTAACTGTCATGCCCCGGTACTCCCTTCGAGCCCGTGATAACCGCCGCGATGTCTTGATAGACATTCATTGCCCGAAATGTCAACCGAAACCTTGCAAGGCTCTTGCATCAATTTTACGTCTCCCTTGTGAGCAACAGTTACTAAATATCATGTTTTAAGAGAATATAAACTATTTTTAAATAAAAAACAAACAAAAATAATTTCTGCCACACAAGGGTATTTTGGTCATGTTTACCTGAAAATTTTGAAACCTGGTGAAAATACAACATACGATCAAAAAATACATTTCTTATCTAAAAATAATTTTAGTAATCTAAATCATCCATTTAAAATAAATTTTGGCTAATCAAACTAAATAAAAATATTAAATAAAATATTCCATTTTCTTATAAAACAATATTTATAGAACTCTGCGTAAATAATTTTTGCAGCGTAAAAGCAAAATAAATTCATACATACAGCGGCACAAGCAACTAGATATACAAAATATTCTACAATGACAAGTGGACCCCACAATAACCGCAAATATACAAGATTGTAGACCTTCGATTTCTAAGGATGCAAATTTAAAAGCAACCCTCGACAAAATCGGTTGCCTACAGACTATCCTGAGCCTGAAATGGATAAAAAGAAGGGGTGAGTTTTTACAAACCCAATGAGTAAGCAAAATTCATCTATAACATCTAAAGCCGAGTAAATGGAGACAGTTAAATCATCCCATCATAATATAGTTCATAACATTCAAAACTCATTTCAATTCCTATAAAACAATTACATTTCATCAAAATAATCATCAAGGCTTATGATTTTCTTAAAAACTTGGCTTGTGCCAAAACTCATACTCAGTGACACCTTGGCCCAAGCATCCAACCGAGTCTGCCAAGGATGTTAAAACGACGTATACCCGTAAAACATATTTTTACTTTTAAAATATAGTCATTCCTTGACGTTGGCTGAGTTTCATCCTCACGTGGTGGTTCGACGTGAAGTGAACTCTAAACTTACCTTAAGAGATACCCTCCGTGCCTCTCATACTAAGGTAAAATATAACGGAGTTTATCGTGCCCCTCTAATAGGCTGGTCCACCAAAACTTGCCCATTGCAGTAAGTTAAATACATAACCCACCAAATCAATAAAATTTCGGTAGCATAACATGGCTAATATAGTACTATCCAACCTGTCAATGTAAGACAAAACAATTTATATAATTTATAAAACCACAATCTCAGTCATTCATGCTACCACAATTTCATAAGCCATCAATTCAAAATCATGTATATATATAAAATACAAATGTATAGCCTCCACTTACTCTTTCGAAAATCAACATTTAGTTTCAGAATAATTTATAAATCTCATTCATTTAACTAACATTGAAAATGTAAAACATAATAATTTGTAAATTAAGTGCCTTATTCTTTAAAATCTTAAAACAAGTATAAACCACTTTAGATAATTAAGATGAACATCTGATTACTCACAATAGCAAGAGTTTGGAATACTCCTATTCTTGGTCCTCGGGCACAATATCTTTACCCTTATCAGAGGGCTCACCACCTATACATAATACACGACATGTAATTCAATATATTTATGCCAAACTGTTATAAAACTATTTCAAGCTCTATATGAATGCATGACATTGAATGAGAATTGTCCGAATAATCACTTAAAGACGGTGTTCTACGTGGGTTCAATTATGATCGGATTGAATTGGCATTCGACCTAACTCGTTCTATGCCTTGTTTAATTAACCAAAACATCCAATTCAACTCCAAATATCTTCATTACACTTCCAATATTCCAAATACACCAAAGTACCTCAATGAGCTTAATTGCGACTTAATTCACCGTAACCGAAATTCATTCCGATTTCGATATCCAACATCATAATTCATCAATTCCTAGCTAAATAACATGAATTACAACCAAATCCATCATCAACATGCCCTATAGAAAATTAGGCCAAATGAGGGTTATTGAAGAACATGTGATTTTCTTGCTTGTTTTTCCTTCCAAGCATCACAAAATCACTAAAAACACTACGATATTATGAAATCTAGCAAAATTCATCACCAAAACTTCTCTCTCTAGGTTTGGCCAGCAAAGGTTCCCTCTTGAAAACTTGAATTTCAGCCATGTAGAATGAAAAAGAATGCATGGGAAAGGTAGATCACAAGCTAAAATTAAAAAATCTTATTTTTACTTGCTTGATTCTTTGAAATCCAACAATTTCTCTTGAATTTTTCCTTCCTAGGGTTTGTTCTTCCCTTTTTCTCTTTGTTCCCTTGCTTGGCCAGCCGTAAGAGTGTGAATGTGAGGGTTTTAAGTGAGTTTATATAGGCAATTAAAATAATATTAAAGCTTGACACTTGTCACCTTTTAATTGGTCCATGTTTAAAAAACTTAAGTATTAATCATTTCATTCCCACCACATATAATCTCTCACTTAAAAGAATAATAGGTGAAATTCATGAGTTTGACAAGTGTCATGGTGGTGTAAAATTTCAAAATTTCCAATTTTGTCCTCATGGACACTTAAAATGACAGTTTTGCCCCTATGTTCGAAAAAATGTCAAAATTGAAATTTTTCGCTTCTCAAATTCAAATAATGCTCTAATTAATCAAATTTAGTCAAAATATCATCCAACATTCCAATTTTGCCCTTGGGTAAAAAAATGACCATTTTGCCCCTACATTATGAAAATTCTCGAATTAACTCCAAATCAATCCTCGAACTCCGAATCACCATATTAAGAGATTCTAAGATTCAATAACTCTCAAATACATCATAAAATCTTTATTTGGCCTAGTTCGAAGCTTTAATCAACTTAATTGTACTACTAGGTACAATACTGACTTTTAACGATTTTTTGATATATTCACTTATGCAAACATTCTATCAAGAACATGAATGACATGGCAAATATATTATAGAGTTGGGTTGACATTAACTCTTCTAACAATTGGGTGGCCATGATGCATTGCTAGATGCCAATCTTGGTCTATGAAATTGATTATAAATTAATTGATTGAAATTTATATTAATCAATTAAGTCATTAATCAATTCCATTGCTAACATGTTAGGAACCTAATGGGTCACACACAATGATTGCATTTGAATTAAATAGGGAGAGTGATGATTTAAGTTAGACTTAAATCAAATGCTAGGTAATTAACTTCTATAAACTTAATTAAAAGAGTTTAATTTAGTTTTAGACATAATTATAAATAGTTATAATTATAAGGCCTTGATTGCAAAATATAAAGGAAATTAATTTTGATTTTAATTTTCAAGGACTTAATTAAAAGAGTTTAATTAAGTAATGGACCCAACATTATAATGTGTTATAATATTGAGGGCTTAATTACAAAATTGAAGTTATTTTAACCTAACTATATAAGTCACCTTTTAATTATTTTCCTTATAAGAGTTTTTCACAATTGAAGAAAACTTAGTTTTTGTCAAAAAAAAAGTGTTTTCTCTCTTTGCTACCACTCTCTTTATGTGAAAGAGAAAATTGCTTATGAAGTAATTTTCAAGAGAGGTTTGGCTAAGATTGTTAAAAGGAAGAAAAGGACAATTGTTGTCATTTTTGCTAGCATAAAGTATAGTTAAAAACTCCCTCATTTGTTGAAGGTTCAGGTGCAATCGTGTGTACTATTGTTGGTGGCCAAACACTTGATTGGCTAGGGTTTTTGCTCCTTGTGGTTTTCACGGCATTGCTTCGGAAAGTGCCATTGTGATTACAAAATTACTTGGCAAGGTGACTTTCTGAATAATAATTTATTTTGTGCTTTTATGTGTTAAATATCACCAAGGTGATCCATGGGTGGAGGCATGCTTTGGTTGTTTAGTTATAAAGTTTTATTTTTGTTTTGCTATGTATTTTGAGCATGCCGTCCATAGCCAAACCCATCAAATACGACTAATTTAAATACTGTTGTCAAGTCCACGTGCCTTTGACAATTTTTCTTCAATTTACTAATTTTGTACATGAGGTATCTTGTAATTGGATAATAAAATTTTCTCCTTTTATAAATGTCCTATCAAGGCTTGTTCACGTAAGATTTTGTATGTGACAAGTGGAAAAGTCTTGAAATTTAATTTATTTTGACACCATTATTTACTTACACTCCATTTGGAATGAACTGTTAATAGGCAAAGAATTTATTTTCCTAGGATATTTTGGAATCCTAGAATGCTTTGGTAGATTTGTAATTAAAGTTCAATTTGAATTATGCTTGCCCAACTAATAGGCAATACAATTATAATCTTGGAAGAAGTATTTGGCTAAAGAATATAGTTTTGGAAGAGTTATCTTGCAATTGGTAGTGCATTCCTTAGTCCACATTTACTTTATAAAAAAATAAAGGTTTTTTCTACAAATCTTCTTCACATAAAAAAAATTTTAGGGTAAAATACTCTTGCTCTCTTAACTTGAAGTCATAATTTCACGTGAGTTCATTAATTTTCGAAATGTACAGTCCTTCCCAAAAGTGTAAACATTGTTAACAGAAAATATGAAAAGATTAAAATGCCATTTCTTTTTTCTCCCTTTTTTACTCTCAAATAATATAGCCGATCGACCGCCCCATGACAGGTGCTCCTTTCCCTTAGGGAGCTCCGATTAGCTACCCCCAGGGGAGGGGCCTTGAAATTTTTTTTGGCTAAAAAGATTATGTAATAGTAATTTTTATAATTAATAAAGGATAAAATTATCCTTTTAATATTGCCACATGATCAAACGAATGAAAACACTAACGGTTAACTAAGGGGTAGACCTATATTTCTAGTGAAAGATTGTTTTTGGGATAGAGTGTCCATTTCAAAAAGTAATGGACTCACTTGGAATTTTGATTAAAAGTTAGAAAAGTCTAGGTATTTTACTCATAAATTTAGGTATTGCAATTCACAAGGTGGCTTCATGAATCAAGGTGACAAGTTATAGATTCAAGAACTAATCAATATGCCATGTTACAACTCATGCATATTGACCCATGTTAAGATAGCATATGCATATCTACTTGTAACTTGAATCTAGCTTCTTTGTTGCCATTGCTTCAATCCTGAATTTCTTTGCTGCAATTTTTTGGACCTCTTACTACTACAAATCCTTTGCAACAATATGTTTTTCTTGACTCTTTTCCACTGCAACGTTTTCATTCTGTTTGATTTCTTTTCTGATAGTTTTCTTGGTTGCTATTTGTATTCTTGGTTGCTTTGCTTTGTGGGGATTCTTTTTCTTGGTTCATTTGCTTTAAATCATTTAATAGAATGCTTTCTCATTGTTGCATCTATTTTTTTTTGGTTTCTTTGCTTGCTGCCTTTGTTGTATTTTTTTTCTTCAATTTTTGTGTTGGTACAATTTTTTTTTTTGATAGCCTTAGTAAGAAATTGAGAGATTCTCAATCACCATGATAGTCTTTGTAAGTGCTCATTATAGCAAAATCCAAAATTGTCATGGTGTTCTTTAAGGACTACAACGATCACCTTGTCATTCTTTCTAAGAAGGATGAATATATGAAGAAAGATTATTTCTTCCCATAGAGAGACCTATATTTGGTTGGATCTTGTTGGCTCAACCATCAACATTCATATCTCCTACTACTTTGGAGGAATAGTCCTCTAAGCCGATCAAAGTTTCATAGTCTTCTTCAAGAGTACGATTCCTTCAATCTTATCTCCTCGATAAAACTTCATGTCATGAAGGATTTGTCAACTTGGGAAGTCGCATAGTTTCTAGTAAGGGCTATTGGAGAAGTTTTTTCAAGATTAATATACAAAGAATTTAATTATATCTCTAAATATTGGGAATGAATTGAAGATGTGTTGTTTTGTTGCATCGAGCTTCATAGAATGCTAGAATAACATCCTTGCTGTGGTCATAAGTATATGAAAATGCAAAAATAACATCATCAATCTTCGCATCGTGCAAGAGCACATCTTTAATCCATTTTTAATATTTGGGAATATAATTAAATTCTCCAATAATCTTGAAAGAACTTTCCCAATAGGCTTCATTGAAAATTATGCGACTTCCCAAGGTGACAAATTCCTCATGACTTGAAGTTTTATTGTGGAGATAAAATTAAAGCATCTCGCGCTTAAAAAAGATTGTGTAACTTTGATTGGCTTGGAGAACCATTCCTCCAAAGTGATGGGAGCAATGAATGTATTTTTTTGGTCAATAAAAAATTAAAAATTCATTAATAATATAAGAAATAACGAAAGTTCCTCAAAAAGAGTAAAGGAACAAGAGCAAGAAACTATAACAAGAACAAGGGAACATAAAGCAATATGTAAAGTAGCCACGAGCAGAAATTGAAGAAGTACAAATCATCGATGTAGTAAGCATTCAAAAAAAAAAAACCAAAAGACTTAAATCCAGCAAAGAGAGTAGGGCTTCAAAGGATCAGAAGGCAACGAACAGTATGGAAAAATTACCATTAAGTGCAAAACATTGAATTTTTGTCCACTTCAAACTTTGCCAAATAGTCGACAAAAAAGTTACCTTCATGAAATACATGGGAGAAGTATACAGCTCCTAAAGAAAACTGAAGTGCATGAATTTCATTAAATAACTGCCAACAATTCCATGGCCTATAAAAATCCTTAGACACACAAGCCAAAGCATTTTTTGAATCAAATTCAATAATCAACTGAGAGCCTTTAAAAGGGGAAGAAGCGAAGGCTCTCAACGCTTGAAGAATAGCATAAAGCTCAGCATAGGTTAAATCATGACAGCCAATACAAGTTCTTGAAATGATTTAACTCCCATATATTTATTCTTACATAATTACAAACTTGACTTTTAAAGTTATTGAACTATATCTATAAGCTTGTATGACTTAGGTGTATGAGTGCTTATGATTCTCATTCATTAAGGTATGATTTGAAGATTAAAAGAAAATCTAGATGCACTCATTAAAGGGGAATTTTGAATATCTTTTTTAATGATAATCTAAAAGGAGAGAAGGAAGACTACTTTAAATAGAGTTTAAAAGACTTCATGTTTAATTTATGTGTGTGATGCTTAGTTATGGTTTTGTTGAACATTATTGGTAAGTTATTATGGATATTCAATATATCTTGCTTAGTTACTGTGGATATTGTATATCTTGTTTAGCTATTGTGGATATTATAAATATTTTATTGTAAATCTTTAAAGAAACTAAATGCATTGACTAAGGGGGAGAAACTCATTATACATAAAGATTTGAAGCATTCATATTGAACATAGACATTGCACTCTTAATCTAGGAGTGTTTTGTCATCATCAAAAATAAGGGAGAGAATGTTGACTCTATATGTTTTTGATGATAGTAAAACATTCTCATTCATTGGTGTCTAATTATATTGTTTAAGTATGTAAGAGAAAGCTTAAATTCATTAACATATTTGGCATTTGAAGGCAAGTCAAGATGCTTGTTTAGTTGCAAGATGGGTTAATTGATTAAACGAGCAAAGAAGAAAAAGCTTTAATGAAGACAGATTAGTCTTAACCAATTAACATAAATCCTTACTCAATTAAAGTAGTTTTGGGTGCTACACCAAGGACAGAGAGAAAGGTCTTAACTGATTAACACAAGGTTTAATTAGTTAAATGGATGCTGGATGCAAAACATGATGCAGGAGCGTCTAGTATTCTATTTAGTTTTTCCAATTTTAGTTGATCTAGATTTATTTTCTTTATTCTATTTAGATTGAAATTATTTT
This sequence comes from Theobroma cacao, assembly GCF_000208745.1. Lineage (NCBI taxonomy): Eukaryota > Viridiplantae > Streptophyta > Magnoliopsida > Malvales > Malvaceae > Theobroma > Theobroma cacao. Next base: position 16,460,983 of record NC_030857.1, on the reverse strand, counting down.
CTTATTTTTATTAGAATTTTAATACTTTTAAGAATTATTATTTAAACTAGTCATATTGTATTTAGTAATAGAATATCTATTTTACTTAAGTTTCTTGTTAACTATTCTAATTGTATTAGATGACATGAAGTAGAGTTTTGTTAAGATGTGGGCTTATAATACTATAAATAGGACCCTTAGGCTTAATTATGAGACATTCAAGTTGAGAGTTAATAAATAATATTTTCTTAAGTAGGAGTGCTTATTTTTCTAGGCTCTTTTTAAAGAATAAAAGGTTTTAGTATCTTTGGCCTAGCCAACTAAAGTGAAATTTTGGCTATTTTTCACCGCAGTAGAGTTTTTTAACTTTACGAAGATTGGTGGTTCATCTTAGTGGGGTTTCTAACCTTGCCACGATTGGTGTTTCTCACAATGCCTAGGTGTCTTTTACAACACCCCGACGTCAGTTTGGTATTAGAGTGGGAGAATCATTATTCACTGCATAGTTCAGGTTCACTATCGAGTTTCAATACTCCTTGTTCTGGTGATTTTATTTATTGCTTTATAGTTATATCATCTTTTTTTTCTACATCACCAAATCGTCATCACCATATAATAAAATGCCACCAAGATGCCAAAATTGTCCAAGAGATGATCACGAGATCGAGATTGCAGAACCATGTCAGCAAATTCAAGAATTACAAGAGTAACTCGCAATATGTGATGCTCAAATCAACAATAGTAGCTCTAGTGATGAAGAAAATGACACCAACCTATTTCATCAAAATTCGTCCTCTGATGAAGAAGTACTTATTCGTCACTTGAGAACTGTTGTTACCAAAGATTTGGGAATCAAAGTCGACATTCCTGAGTTTGAAGGAAGACTTCATCCTGATGACTTCCTTAACTAGCTTTGCACAGTGGAAAGAGTTTTCGAGCTTAAAGATATTCTCGATGAAATATGTGTGAAGCTTGTGGTAATTAAATTGAAGAAGCATGCTTCTATTTGGTGGGAAAATCTCAAAAGGCAATGATGTAATGACCGCTCCTTGATCACTATCGGCGTCCGAGTCTTGCGGGAGAACTTGCCAAGTCCCGAACAAGCTTTAATTGAAACTTTAGTTATTACTTCATATTCATGCCATCAATCTATGAAATTATTTTGAACCGTATAACTCTTTGTAATATGATTTGAACAAAAGTCGTAATAAGTTATCTTAACCATTATTCACCGTAATTGTAAGAATACATTATAGTCTAAAATCTCCAATTGTACATTTATATTAACACTATTTACAAACAATTATGCTATGAACAATTGACCTCTAGTAGTGGAGTGACTCAGAATAAAGTGCTATGAGATGCCTTTGCCTATCCGCGGTGGACAATAAGTGCCGATGAATGCACGCTAGGCTGATCACTGTTTGCAAAAGGGAGATAAAGAGGTGAGTCTCATAGACTCAGTGATCATTAGCTTTGTGAGCAGGGCATAGATGGGAAACAAGCTTAGAATAGATAATTTGAATAGTAAAATGAGAGTATGAAGCTAAAACCACATAACAAATAAGGTGTTTGTGCCTTGTAAAAATAATTTCATAAAAATCATAGTGCAATACTTTCCTGGGCAAACAATGCCGAAAACAAAGCGTAGTAAAATAAATTTCAATTATTGAAATCATCTATTTCGTTCAAAAGTACAATAACCATATAAAAGCATGCACGCTCCCAAAATGTGTGGCATGTAAAAATAATTGTGTACATCCACGCATATCAACTCATAATCAACTTATAAAGCACTGAAACTTTCAATGAAATAAGGGAGCTGCGAAAAAATATTAACTCTTCACCATGCAAAAGAGTACGAGTCTAAAAACTCTCAAGGCTCTCAAGTAAGTAATCATAGATAATCAATCCGTGAACCCTCTTCCACGTAATAACAATTCGAGAGGCCCCCATCCAACGGATTCCCATAACCATGGTAGTTTTAACGATGTTGGTCAACATTGGAGAAATCATGCAGTTGCAACTACGTATATCAACTTGTGGCCTTGCCACGTACAACAACCCGTGGCCTTGCCACGGATGATAACAGATCGTGGCCAAACCACGTTTAACAACCCATAGGCGACCCAAAGGTTCTCTAGCTAAAGCTCAATTGTGCACAACGGTCACATTATCTCGATGTGACATTTAACCTACTCTCGATGCTCTCGGTTTGTCAAAACCGTTTTCAAAACCAAATTAAGGTTTTTGAGACTTTTGCTTTAAATCATTTGAAAACAAGGTTCGATAACCTTTCAAATTGCTTTCACATTAAAATGCATGGTGTAAACATTTGTATAAAGATTGAACTAAAATCGGGTCTCAAAAGTTTGCATTAAACCATTTAACAAGTACATTCAACTATGCACGTCATACAAAGATACAAGGCATGGATTTGATGCAAAACATTGCAAAAGGGCTTGTTTCCCGATTTCTAAAACACTTTACATATATATATATATATATATATATATATATATAGTATACATAAATAACTTCCAAATCAATTTGCATCCACAATTGCCTATCGTTTCTACCAGCTCATGCTTTCCACAATAGCAGTGTATAAATCATTACAAACTATGTATTCAAATCACTTATCATTTTCTAGCAACTCATGCTTTTTACAAAAACAATATAATTGATTACAAATCCATTTAAAAATCACCTACCGAGGGTAACAACTAATGCTATCCACAATTGCATTTAAAGGAAACCAGCAACGTTTGTTAAACGTATATCAATATATAGTTTATGGAACTTTTGAAATAGACACCCTTACAATGGCGGGATATTACTTCGCCACTAATATTTCCTCAAACGCTTACTTTATGCTTGCAGCAATAATCCTTGCTTTGTCAACTTTTTGACATCATTTCAATCCAATGCATTTAATGAGCTTTGCTGCCATTATATTCTACACTTGCTGTTCGTATTTAATTCTATACTTTCATCTCTTATTCTTAAGAGATAACCGTTTACACTAAATCCTTAGTGTGAACTTTGAATTACATAAACCCTGCATCTTGTTTATGACTTCAAATACCCATATCAATCTTTCTAATGATATTTATCATATTCAAACTTTTATTTTCATACTATTAATCACATATATGGCAGCAACTATAAATCCAATTTCAATAAGTATATTCTAAGCTTATATGCACCATTATTCACATTTAACATGCTGCTACTAAGCACAATATCAATTTCCTTTCATGTTACACCAACATTCTTAACTTTTTAAATCTTTCAAAACAACATATACCCACAATTATATCTTCAAGCTTTGAACTAGCATAATTGTTTCCTAACCGTACTTAAGGCATCACACAATCATTTCACATTGCATGCCTTATCTTTTGTGATGGCTTGGATTTTGCATGCAATCTCAATATTCTTCCAAAGCTCCAATCACCAAGCTGCCAACATTATGCACAAATTATTTTCTTAATGATTTTACCAACTATAGGTCTTAAAACACAATACCAAGCTTACCGTTTCTCTTTCACTTTGAATCCCTCATGCATTTAAGAGTTTGATGGCTTGCATGTCACTAAATCTTCTCCAATCAAGCTAATCTTTGCTGCCACAAAACATTTCTTATAGTTACCAACCCATTTTCAAAGAACATTCAAGCGAAAACCACAATCCTTAACTTGTTTCTCTTGTATCTTGAAACCAAGCTTTACACCTCCATCAACACTCCACGGTTTCTCTCTTGAATGTTGAAGACTCTTTGGGTAGTAGAATATCACAACTCTACAAGATAAAGGAAGGAATCCTCACAACCCGAGCCATTCCCACCTTCCTCTCTTTTTCTTTCTTTTTTTCTTCTTATCGGGTGGAGCTTCTCAAAGGCACTTTCTTCTTTCTTTTCCTCTTTCAATGGCCGACTCTCTCTCAAGTCTCACCAAGACCAATTCCCTTTTATCTTTTACTCTTGAATCTTGGTATTTTTATGGCCACCCATTTAACCAATCACAATACATGCACACATTCACCTTTTATTTTCACTTGGCCATTGTGCCAACCAATGGGTTTTCATGCACCAATTTCTTTTCTTCCACATTGGTTAAAAATCCTCCTTTACTATCCATAACCGTTCTTTAATTTATTTCCACTTAATTGCTACTTTATTTATGTCCAATGTTTTTTCATGCAACTTTCCCACCTTGATTTCTATTTGGCCTCCTCCTTGGCCAATGACATTACATGCAAATACATTTTCTTTTCTTTTAGTGTAATTGTCATCAAGTGTCCATCATGCATGAATCCTTCATGCATTCTTTTAATCTTTAAAAATCCACATACATGTGTTATCTTATTCATTTATCTTTTACCTTTTTGTTTGTCACATGGTGAGGGTCCCACATGTTCCCCACTACAAGTATATCCTTGCATGCATATCTTTGCTTGTAATAGTATTTGTTACATGCATATTCCATCCTCCCACCTAATCTAATCTTCCTTGGTTAGTTGATTTTCATTTATCTTCAGACGTTGAAATTGCACATAAGTCCTCAAATTTTTCCTTATTTACCATTCGACCCTCCAAACTTTTCATCCTTTACAATTTGGTCCTTCGAACATTTCTTCAATTTCAATTTCCTTCTATCTTTTTTCCTTTACAGTTGTACAAATAAAATATCAAATTTACACTTCACCAAGGTGTCACCATAATATTTAAATATATACTTACCCTTTCTTACTTTATTAAATAAAGGCACGCGGGCCCTACTTACGTCATTTTTCTTCTAAATTCTTTCTTATTTCTTGTCCCCCACTTAAATTAGTCATATAGTCCTTCTTCATGACTAATTTCAATAATAGATAAATATTAATATTTTAATATTATTTTATTAATAAATAATATTTTATTTTAAAATATTCTTTTCCACTTGTCTCCGCTCTTTGGTATTTAAATTTACTTCAATTGACCCTTTATCTTGTTGATAAGGTCGTATGGGCTTCTATACGAGGGTACGAGGTGTTACAAATGAGAAAGAGAAGGCCGCAACAATATCAGAACATGGGATAATATGGGTCAAAAACTCAATCGTAAGTTCCTTCCTGAGCATTATTGACAAGAAATTTTTATCAAATTTCTTAACTTAAGGCAAAAAACAATGTCAGTGGAAAAATATACAATGGAGTTCAAACAACTTCGCTTAAAGTGCGATGTACATGAACCTGAAAAACAAACTGTAGCTCGTTATCTTGAGGGTCTCAATGTTGAAATTGCAGATGTTGTTCAACTACAACCATACTGGAACTTATATGATGTCATTAGATTAGCATTAAAGGTTGAGAAACAACAATCATGGAAAAGCTCAGTGAGTTCATCTAGACAACAGGAATCTATCTCAAACCATGGAAGTCAAAGTTCAACAACTATTCCATCTTCAAAGATAAACTTTTCCAAAACTGCAAACAATAATGATAAAGAAACTACTTCTACTCGTGCTTCTAATGTAAAAAAAAGTGCTTTAAATGTTAAGGATTTGGGCATATTGCTTCCGATTGTCCGAATCAAAGAATTATCTCCTTAGTTGAAGAAGAAGTTATGGAAAAACCTAGCCTAGAAGAAGTACATGATGGGCTAGAAATATTCAACAACGAAGAGATAGAAGAAGTTTCTGCTAACCATGGAGAAGCTCTTGTTGTTTGTCATAACCTCAATACTGCTATTATGATTGAAGATGAAAATTGGCTTTGTCACAACATATTCTATGCAAGGTGCACATCTTAAGGGAAGGTTTGTAATGTCATTATTGATAGTGGAAGTTATGGGAATGTTGTTGCCAACGACATGGCGAAAAAAGTTGAAACTTCCAACTGAAGTACATCCTCATCCTTACAAGCTAAAATGGTTGAGAAAACGAAATGAAGTTAAGATAACAAAGCATTGTTGTGTTCAATTCTCTATTGGAAATAAGTATGAAGATGAAATTTGGTGTGATATTATCCCAATAGATGCATGCCACTTGTTGTTGGGATGCTCATGGCAATATGATCGTTGAGCTCACCATGATGGATACAAGAATACTTATTCCTTCATTAAGAATGGAGTAAAAATTATGTTGACTCCATTAAAGCTAGAAGATAGATCAAAGAGACAAGAGGAAGATAAAGCACTCATCACTGTGTTTGGCTTAAACAAAGCTTATTGTGAATCAAGTCTTTTATAACTTTTATTGGTTGTGAGCAGAATGAAGTATCTTCACCCTTATCCAAAGATGTCAAACGCATAATTGAGGAGTTTTGTGATGTTGTACCTAATGAGATACACCATGGACTGCCACCAATGTGAGATTTTCAGCATGCCATTGATTTCATCCCTAGTTCTGTAATTGCAAACAAGCTTGTTTATCGCATGAGTCCCAAGAGCATAAGGAGTTACAAGATCAAGTCAAACAACTTTTAGAGAAAGGCTTGGTAACAGAAAGTGTTAGCCTACGTGCTGTTCCTGCTTTATTACTTCCAAAAAAAGATAGAACATGGCATATGTGCATTGATAGTCGTGTCGTGAACAAAATCACCATCAAGTATTGTTTTCCCATTCCTAGACTTGATGATTTGTTAGATCAATTGCATGGTGCTATTATCTTCTCTAAAATCGATCTGCGTAATGGTTATCATCAAATTAGAATGCGACTTGGAGATGAATGGAAGACAAACTTCAAAACAATGGATGAATTGTTCCAATGGTTGATGTGGACCATGGTAGTATGTGGATCCAAAAATTTACAAGAATTATGTTAAGGCCTACTCATTGGAGTTGAGTCTTTTCCTGACCCGAGGAGAATGACGCAAGAGCATCTAGTATTTTATTTAGTTTTTCTAATTTTAGTTGATCTAGGATTTATTTTCTTTATTTTATTTAGATTGAAATTCTTTTCTTATTTTTATTAAGATTTTAATACTTTTAAGAATTATTATTTAATTAGGCTAGTCATATTGTATTTAGGAATAGAATATCTATTTTATTTAAGTCTCTTGTTAACTATTCTAATTGTATTAGATAACATGAAGTAGAGTTTTGTTAGGATGTGGGCCTATAATACTATAAATATGACCCTTGGGCTTAGTTATGCGACATTCAAGTTGAGAGTTCTTAAGTAGGAGTGTTTATTTGTCTAGGCTCTTTTTAAGGAGTAAGAGGTTTTAGTATCTTTGTCATAGCCAACCAAAATGAGATTTTAGCTGTTCTTCACCTTAGTGGGGTTTTCTAACCTTGCCAAGATTGGTGGTTCACTTTAGTGGGGTTTTTAACCTTGCCATGATTGGTGTCTTTCACAACGCCCAAGTGTCTTTTACAACGCCTCGACGTCAAAACAAAAGCCTTTTAATCGGTTAAAGGAAAAGAGTTAACTAGTTAAAGGTTAAAAATAAAGTGTTAAGAAGTGCCAAAATTCAAATTCAAAATATTGATGACCATCAAAGGCACTAAACCAAAAGATTTAAAGTTTAAGAATTTTTAATTTTTTGGAGCCCATTTTAATCAATTAAGGATAAATGGAGACAAGCTTTAATCAGTTAAAGGGAGTATTAGTATGTTGAATGGAGGTTGGTGAAAAACAATACTTGAAGGTGCTTAAAATAGAAAGTTGTGAATCAGTTAAAGCTACCGTTAATTGATTAACAGAGTAAAGTAGACCACGAGACAGAGAAAACTTAATTGACTAAGAAGTATGGTTAACAAGCTAAAACCTCATTGTCAGAAAATTTGAATTTAAGCAGAAAAGGGTAAAATAACAGCCAAAAATAGCTAGTTTCAGTCTCCAACTGCTAGAAGTGACTTTTTAAATATTTAAAGCCTCTCAAATAGTCAAAAATCAGATAGAGAAGTTATCCAAAGTGATTTAGAGCTTAGAAGACCAAAAACCTTCTCTTTACACTTGTATTTGATTCCCATCCTTTGAAACAGTGTTTGAGCTTAAGTTTGTACAACTTAGATCAGTTAAGTGATCATTTGTACTTTATCTTTTCTTAATTTTTCTTCATTTCTCGTTTACTTAGAGTGTGCGAGGCACTCTAAGGGGTAGATCAAACTTAGGTTAGCTTGGTCGTTGTTATAGGTTCTAACTTAGCCTTAGAAAGTTAATTTTGGGTTTTGGTTAATCTCGGGAAAAACCATTGTTAAAGGTTGTGGTTGAGCCTATGAAAAGCCATTGTAAAAGCTTGGTGGAAGCTTAAGAATTCCACTGATTTAGTGAATTGGTTTGAAAATTCTTGATTGGGAGATCAAGTTAATGGATATAGGTTAAGGGGATCGAACTACTATAAATCATTGTGTTTTGTGTACTTTCTTTTATTTTTTTCTTATTCTTAGCATTTAAATCATTCCTCTTGCAAGTTTTAAACTTCCATTTTCAAATTCCTTTAATCAGCTCTTTACTTGGAAAGAATTTTCATGTCATTCCAAAAGTGGAATTCACCTCCCCTCTAACACGCTCTTTGGGACCCACAACGGCTACACAATTTGAGGGTGTCGATCAAAACATTCAGTGCATACTCCAACATCAAGAGTCCATAGAAGCCTACCTAGCAAAACTCCTTGCCAAAGGAGAGCATTAGTCTTGGATGTCTTGCACTTCACTCACTCATGCATCCCATCCTCATGTTTATATTTATGTAACTTGGATGCTTGACTACATATGTTTATATTTTAGACTTTCATGAACTTAAAGGATGTAATTCTCACATGATTTTGCTTATATATATATGTGTGTGTGTGTGTGTGTGTGTGTTTGTGTGGCATTCTTGGTATAAATATGTGATAATATTTTCAAGTTATGCTAAATGGATATATTTCCTTATACTTTGCTTCAATATATATTGGTTGGAAATGCATCTTGATCTATTGCTTTATAACTACGTTGAATGGATATATTTCTTGATCTCTAAATTGAATATTTGTATAGAAATATGTTTCATGACTTTGGATTAATGGTTAGAAATTATTATTAATCTTAATGCTCATATATTCTTGATGATTTTTACTAATCATTATTTCTTGAGTATAAGTGCTTAAAGCTCACATTTCTATTCCTTTTTTATATAACAAAAAAAAAGGGGGAGGGGGGGGAGGAGGGAACGTTTATGAGCACATTGAAATGCTCTAGTATTAAATAAAGTTGAATTTTTTGAAAACATGTTAGAATTTCATGCATAAGTTGAGGGGGAGAATTTTTAAAGTTTCTATTCATTTCTTATACCCTTCTTACTTAAACTTAAATGTTTTCAAAACAAGGGCTTAAAGTGTGAGACCCTGTCAAGCTCGATTAAAAGACGGTATTGTACCGAGTGGTACAACTAAGTTAAATCGAGCCTTGAACTAGTTCAAATAGAAATTCTAAGAGGAATTTGAAAATTCTAAAACTCATAGAATGACTTAGAATAGTGATTCGGAGTTCAAGGTCCAGTTTGGAGTCCATTAGGAAAATTGATCGATTAGGGACAAAACGGTCATTTTACCATTTGATGATAAAATGAAGATTTTTAGTCAAGATTTGATCACATTTGACCAAGAATAATTATATGAAATATAATTATGATTATTGGAGTATAAAATGATGTTTAGCAGTGAAAAATTGTAATTCTCGATATTTTTGGAGTACAAGGGCAAAATAGTAATTTTACCACTAGAGGACTAAACGAAAATTTTTATAAAACAATTTTTGCCCCATTTGGTTAATATTGATCAATATTAGTGTTATTTGAGGTTGAAAAGTAGAAATAATGTGATTCCGATACATTTCGGAGTATAGGGGCAAAATCGTAATTTTTTTTCTCGGGGCAAATTGATAAATTTTTTGCCCCAGCACTTGTCAAGACCAAGAGATTTTAATTGTGGTAGGATTGGATAAATACCAGAATATTTGTGGTGGAAAATTAAGAAGAAAAAGTCAAAAAGTTAAAAATTGGGCCAATAAGCATGTGACACATGGCATGCTTGATTATTTTATTATTTTCTATAGAAATCAGCCCATTAAATCCCCAATTCTCTCACCATATTCGGCCTAGGCAACCAGCAACAAGAAAAAAGGAAGAACAAAGGGAAAAACAAGAAAACCTAGGTGGAAATTCAAAGAAAAAGTGAAGAAATCAAGGAAACAAGCTAGGTAAGTTAAAATTTCTTTAATTCTCCTTGATACCTAGCTTACCCATGCTTTTGTTCTTGATTTCCATGGTTGAATATTGAGTTATCATGATGAATTCAATTCTGAAAAATGGGTATGGAAGAGGAATTGTTGTTGGAATAATTTGATTTTAGACTATGTTAGTGTTTAGGGATAGTTAAGCATGGTTATGAACAAAAACACAAAAGAAATATTCAATTTCTCTAGGGTTCCTTGTTGGCCGAACCATGAGGGCTGAATATCAATGGGGGATTGTTTTTATTTCAAGGAAAATGGCATGGAAAATGATGAATTAAGGTGAAACGGTTATGTAGAAAAAAATTCGATGCTAGTGCACCAAATGACCAAATTTTTCTATAAGGAACTGTGAGGGTTCTAATGCTGAATTTGGCTTTATTTAAATGTATGTGGTAAATTAAGGTATTAGAGGAGAAATGAATTAATTTGGAGGTGATTTGGACACAATCGCCGATTAATCGGGTGATCGGTCGAATTTAATCGATACCGTGATTAAGCGGTAATCAGACATATTTTTGCATTTACATATCAAGCATTAGTAATTTAAATTAGTTTATATCAATTTAGGGACAATATAGTAAATTCCTCGACTTTGTTATTTGTCAAGGTAGTGAGACGTCCGAAAAAGGCAAAGGAATTGTGCTTGAGGACTATTAGTCCGAGTGCACCCGGAATCTCGATTTTCGACACTTGTGAGTGGACTGCCTTCAAAACTTGTTTTGGGAAATATAATGAAATTGCCACCCATTTGAATGAATTACCAAGCTTTTCATGAAAATAAGTGCCTTGGGAACAAGCTTTTGAAAAATGGTTTTATGTTGTAATATGTGATTGCTATGGATTCATGCACTATTGTATTATGATGATATATATATATATGTGTGTGTTGTGCATGATGAATGATATTGTATATAATGACTGTAACCGTGTGTGTGCATGATGTGGAGAATGCACATGCCGGTGATGATGGTGGCGTGAGAGATAGATGATGATAGTGCCCGTGTGCACGATGTGGGGGGATGTACACGATGGCACTGATTGTGCACGATGTGGGGGATGCACATGATGGTGCCGGCTATGTGCACGATGTGGGGGGATGTACATGAGCCGGGAGTGATTATGATGATATTGATGTTTGTCTATGTAATTATGCATATCTAGATTTATGAAATGAAAGCTCATGAATGTGATATATGGTTGACATATATGTGAAATTTGACACATTGTACTTTGAGAATTTTCATGAGTTTTATGTTGATTTTGTTAGTTTAGCAGGATGGCTTTTTGTTGAGTGAGGAAAAATGTTTCTCTTGTTGCTCTGTTTTCGCTGCAACGAAATTCATGCTCGCTGCAGTTAGAAACTCTCGGGTTTGAGGACCTTTCACCAGAACTGGTTCTCGTTGCAGCGAAAATGAATCTAGCTGCCGTGAGATAGTCACTGTAGTATCTCGTTGCAGCGAAAACGAATCTTGCTGCAGCGGGAAACTCTCTAGTTTGAAGGGGTAGACTGGTCGAAAACTCGCTGCAGCGAAATTTATTCTTACTGTAATGAAAAACTTTCTGTTTTGTCTCCTATCTTGTCCAATTGCTGCCTATTTTTTCCACTTCTTTGCTACCATATCTGATCATGGACTTCTAACATTTAGGACTAAATGAGTTAAGTTTAAAATGAAGGGTTTTTAATATGAATGGAACCAAATTGCATTGTTTTGAAACAAGTGCATCATGAATTTTAAAATTCTCCCTTGTTGTTGTTGTTTGTTCCCTTCCTTGTTCACTCAATGGGTTTATACTCACCATTTTCAAATTCATGTTTTCAGATCACCGAGGCAGCCAGTTACTAGGAAGAGGTGTCCTTGTAAAACTATGTCCATCTTTTGATAGGTGTCTCGGCATTCCGTAGTTTGTATATTCATCTGAGTCACTCCGCTGGAAGTTGAGTGTTATTTTGTTTTGTATAGACGAGCTTAATGTAAATTATTAGAATACATTTTGTAGACATTGTATGTAAATTTTTAGGGAGTAATGCCCAGTACGATTTGGCAATGTATATCACTATTTGATTCAAAGTTATGAAATATGACTTAGTGATATTAGATGGAATTATAAGATAAATAATAGGCTTGCTTGGGTTTAGTGGATTACGTCAATTGGACCCTTGCGCCGATCATGGCCCGAATTTGGGTCATGACATAAAGACTAATAAAGTTAAAAGGAGCTTTCAAGAAATTTCAAATGCAACATGTTCATGTTTTTGTCATATTAAAAAGAGGGAGATTGTTAGCCTTACGTTACATTATGTTTTGATTTAACAAAAATTATATGATATCTTGGTTTTAATGTTAAGGATTTGAAATTGTCTCAATCATGTTTTTCATCCTTTAAAATCACACATTTGTTTGAAAAGCCATGCATGATTAGAAAACATCACAAAAGTTTTCAAACAATGAATCTTTAGCTAAGTAAATATAGAGCGAACATGCCTTTAATTAATATTTGATTAAAAGAAAGAGGCAAGGAAGAAATAGCTGTAGAGAGGTGCCAAAAAGTCAAGAAATCTTGAAGAAACAAGGTAAGAGTTGACCCTAGAGAAGCTTTAGTCGATCCAATGGCAGAATGGTTGAAGAACGAATGAAGAATTGTGAAACAAAGAAGACATAGTTGACTTTATAAGAGGTATAGTTGACCTTGAGGCAGATTGCAAAGCGCAATTGAACTTTTGGACAACCATAGTCAACCTTGAGAAGGCTGTAGTTGACCTTGAGGTAGAACACTCAAGAAATTAGAAGATTTAAAGAGCCCAAGTTGACCTTGAAGGCACCATAGTCGACTACACTTGAGCAAACTTCAAAATCACGGGCTTCTGGAAAAGGATCGAGTATCAGACTTTAAGAGTCGAGTATAAAAGCCCTACTTTGTGATTTTTTAAGAACATTGTCAATCCTAGGAGTGTTGTAGTTGACCATCAAGCTTTAATAGTGGCCAAATTTAATTCAAACTTGTGTCTAATGGCTCCAAACATTCTTGTGACTATAAATGGTGGCTTTTAAGTCATTTTGAAAAAAAGAAAGAAGACTAGTACTACATTTGAAAACCCTTGAGAGACATTTAAGCCTATCTTTTCTTTCTACTCTTCATCTTAGTCTTCCATCAAACATTCAAAAAGCAATAAAAGCTCATTCACTCACTTGAAAAAAATCTTTGAGCTGAAATTCTTGATAGTATTTCTTCTCTTAGTACACAAAGCTTAAACCTTTAACATCTAGCCTTTGTAGAAGCATTCTTGCTATACTTTGTACTCATTTAGTAAATGTTCTAACTTAACCTCCAAAAGCTATTTGTAGGTTTGTGGTTGAGCTTATTAAAAACCATTATTGTAAGGGTTTCGCTTGCTCCCGTGAAAAAGCGTTATTGAGGGTTCCACTTGTTCTTGTGAAAAAGCGTTGTGAGGATTTAATGCTTGATTCCCTAAAAAGCACATTTCTTTGAGTTGATTTGAAATTCCTTGGTTTCCAATGTAGTGGATCTAGGCACTAGAGAAAGCTGGACCACTATAAAATTTTTGTGTCGTGATTTTAATTTTCTGCATTGTGATTTATAGCTTGCATTTGCCTTGAAAAATCTTTATTTTGTTTTGACACAAAAAAAAAAAATTTTGGTTGCCAAAAGATTTGATTTTTACACTTGTTTTAAAAGGATTTTTCTTAAATGCGAATTCACCCCCTCTTGGTATATATTGCTTTGAGCTTATACTATTAATGGATTGCAAGCTAGAGAAACCATTTAACTTTTGGCGGAATTAAGATCTTCCATAAAGAATGAAACCAAACTTTCTAATCGAGAGGATTGGAGTCCAATAAAGAGTAGAATTTTTTTACAGCAAACTGACCGTGAGGGTCATGCACGCAAATCAGCTTATCACTTTTACTAACAGTGAGATAGACATTGGTGAGTTTGTAGAAAATTTCATTGTAAGATTCCCTTTCCCAAGAATATAACAACCGTCTAAAAGGGATGAACCAAGTGCCTTTTTTCCACATATCAACAACTCAGGATTCCTTGTCCACTGCAATAGAGAAGAGACAAGGAAATCTAGAACATAATGCATCATCAAAGAGCCTTTTCTCAAACCAGAAAAAAAAAGGATTCACAATGTCCCACAATCCAGCGATATGTTTGAAAGCCAATTAAATTACAAACTTTGTTATTGGACGGGAGATGAGAAATGCATTTCCAAACTGTGGATATTCTATTTCGTTGAGAGGTATTCGGGATCCATTGAACTTTATCAACTCCATATTTTTCAAGAATTAAGCGACCCCACGGAGCCTCATCGTCAGTACCATAGTGCCACCACCACTTGCCTAAGAGAGCCAATTTTTTATTGGCAAGGCTGGAAACACCAAAGCCCTTAAACCTCTTGGGCTTACGTACTGTATTCCATTTAACCTTATTCAATTTACGAAATTATCTCCACCACCCACCAAAAAAGCTCTTCAAAGTTTCTCAAGCATGTGAATAACGCCTTGGGAGCTTGAAATGGAAAGATAGTACAAAGGCAAATAGTTGAGAACGGAGTTGATGAGTGTAAGATGACCACCAAAGGATAGGCACTTACATAAATGCCATAAAGCAAGTCTTTGCCTAAATTTATTAAAAATAGGATCCCACGTATGAGCAAATCTTGGATTAGCACCAAGGGGAAGTCCTAGATACATAAATGGCAACAAACCCACAGAACATTAGAGGATGGAGGCAATCTCCAGAGTTGATGAATTAGATATGCCAATAGGGTAAATGCACTATTTATTGTAATTTATTCTAAGACCTGATGTGAGCTTAAAGAAGCTAAGAATTTGTTTTACCACCATGACATGATGAGGAATAGGCTCCATGAAAATAATGGTATCATCTGCAAATTGTAGATGGGAGATAGATAATCCAGAATATGAGTGAGAAATACCTCGAAAAAGCTAAAGAGATTCTGTTCTGGAAGGAAGAAGATGTAAAACTTCAGTTGCCAACAAAAAAAGAAAAGGCGAAAGAGGGTCGCCCTGTCTTATACCATGCCTCATTGCAAACTTGTTGGTGGCAGAACCATTAACAAGAATCGTAATCCAGACAATAGAAATACATTCCTTGATCCACCATATCCATCTAGAATCGAAACCCATAGCTTTCATAACCTATTGAAGATAATCTTTATCCACACAGTCAAAGGATTTTTCAAAGTCTAATTTAAGGACACTGTCACCACTACAATGAATTCCTTTCTTCACACTATGGATAATTTCATCAGCTAGCAGAAGTTGTTCGTAATCTACCGACCACTGATGAAAGTAGATTGGTTGTCACTAATAACTCTAGGGAAAACTTGTTTTCGCCTGTTAGCCAATAATTTGAAAAGAATCTTATAAAGAGAATTTACCAACAAATAGGTCTAAAATCTCTTAAAGATAAAGGATTTTCAACCTTTAGAATGAGAGCTATGAAGGAAGAATTCAAACCCTTCTCAAGCTTGCCGGTGTTCAAAAATTAGAACGTGCTTTAGCTTTACTTCAGAAAAAATGAGTATTTTTATCCCCTTTAACCCACTGGATGCCAGATTTTTGCTCTCCATATTGATTTGTGCAGTTGTCTCTTGTCAAGGGATTGATGTGAGACTAACATGGCGCCTGGACTGTGGGAATGGTGTATATAGTATGGTGATGAAGGATCCGGTTCATTAATTATTGGAGGTTGCAGCAGATTCTTTTAGTTTGAAATTTGCCGTTTGGAACTAAATCTTGAAACAGAGTTTGTGAGGAGGATCAGTATGCTCTCATACCATATTTCAATTGCTGAGGCTATCAAGGCTTAACTTTTATTCAATACAAGTATGCATAACGCTGAAACTTAGGCAGCCTTAGCTATACATGCACGTGAAGCAGTTCAGAAAATAAAGGATACCAAATAAATTATACATGAACTATAGAAGAGACAATTTATATCTCTAATAGTATGCATATATTATAATCTTCATATACATTAATTAATATTATCCAATTATCTAAATTAATCAAAGTTTCTTAAGTAAACCTAAATAATATTGTTCAGATCATACTTAATATATTTACGTGTAATACGTACGAAAAACGTGTCATGCCTCATGATTGCATGCTCTACCTCGGTTGAGTGTAATGTGGGTTGCCAGAGTTTGGGAGCATCAATCCTCTCTAGTTTATGTAATTGATTTTTCTTAGGGTGGTTGATTTTTTTTTTTTTTGTAAAAAATGAATAAAAAATTAAAAAATAAAGATAAAACAAATGGTAAATAATAAAAAATAAATAGTAAAAATATCAACTAACAAAAGACAAATTGTAAAGGACAGATATACAGTAAAAATATAAATAAAAGAGAACCTTAAATAATCTCCATACAATATATCAGGATGAAAAAAAAAAGGTTATCTTATATAACTACGGTTGAAAGATAATAAAAGATGTTAACTAGTTACTAATTTTGCTAGGGATTAAATTTGATGAATAATATACATACACACACACACACACCATCAATTAACTACAGCTTACTATTTCAAGTTATGAACAAACTTAAAATTTTTGAAAATTTTAAAAATAAACGTCCTTATTTAATTGTTTAGCTTTAAAAAGAGAATTAATTTTTTCTTTTTTTTAGAAAAACTTAATCGCTACATTAGAAGTTTTAAATGGATTGATACAAATCTACCAATGAAGTCACCAAACTTTTGTGGCAATCAATATTGATATGTATGGTAGTTTGATTGGAATTTAACATTCAAAATCTCAATTGCAGCTAGTAAGTAAGAGGTGAAAACCCCAAACCCAAGAAAACCCCGCCACGATGACCCGTGTCTACCACAACCAGCCACCACTCGGACCACCACCACAAATGAAGCAGCAAGAGCCCTTAAGCCGGTTCCGTATCCCACCCAAACGAAGCGGGCATCGTATGTAGGCCAGCCGACTATGTGAGCAATCTCTTGATTCAAGGTCCTTCCCAGCTGTTTCCAAGTGTTTGTAAGGGGTTATGAATTATCAGGAAACATCAACTCTATTCTTCTACTATTCCTTATTCATATCCTTTATACTCTATTCATCGTATCAAAAGTTGAAAAAAAAAAATTAGAGTGCTAGCTGTCTTCATTGGAAAATAAAGTGAAAAGTCCATTGTATTGCCAACTGAAAGGGTTGGCGTGCTGAAAATTGCTCCGCAAGGCTACATATATAGTTTTATTAGAGGAGTTATTTCCCAATTTCCAGGAAGGGTTTAAACGGTTTCCAAGGTGTTGCTCCTTAATTGATTTGTAGTTTGCAATACTTTACTGTTAACTTGGTCCAAAAGACTTTAGTCGGCCGACTGGCACAATCCCATCCAATGACTTTCCAGAGCAACACACACTGAACACCTCGTCCTTTTTACTTCTACTTTCTTTCACTTCTTTGTGATTTTTCTATCCCCCTTTACAACTCAATCCCACCATCAATTACTTTTCCTTCCTCTTATCTATTTATATTTATCGAATATATATCTCCAGTTGCAACCCCACACGTAGGAAGACTTCATATTGACTAACAAGTTTTGGTTGTTTTCCTTTTTGGACTGTTTTACAAGAAATTTCCTTTCAACCTCACTGCATGCCCCCCTCGTGATTCCTTGTCTTGCAAAACAATTAAATGAAGTTTATATATAAGTTTTCTTTCTCGGTGGCAATATTTGACAAGCTAAGCCAAAGTGCATCTCGGCGTATCATTCTGGTGATCGTCTTCTACTTCTACCTGCTCATAATTTTCTAAATGTCAGTGCTTACTGGCTGCTTCTCTACCCTGTGGAACTGGGCCTCCTATTACATTTGCGTCTCAAAGGCTGCCATACTCATCTCAGGTATAGTAGTCAGCTAGACATGTAAGCATTTATTTGGAAGGAAAGAGAGCTATTTTCATCCGTTATTTAATAATCCAATCTCTCTCTCTCTCTCTCTCTCTCTCATGCCAAATGCATTGTTAATAAGAGAAAAAAGCTACCAATAATTGAACTGACCTTATCTTTATGCCTTTAATGAATATGACAGGTTTGGCTTTTGGACATGGGCTTTTGGACAATGCATTTACAAATTTCTTGATATCATACCTCAAAGACAGATGGGAGAGGCCATATTCTCTTCGAAAAGCTGCAGCCATTGTGAATGCTTATGAAGGCGGAACAATGTTTGTAGCGATTTTCTTGGACTATATTGCATATAATCAGCATGTAGGCCACTACAAAGTGATTATTTGCACCACTTCAGCCCTGATCATGGTAAGTTTCTTCTTCTGGTTTCGTCATCACTTAAGTCCAGTACCAACATATTCTGTTTAGCTGAAACAAAATTTGTGCAACTAATAAATGCCATTCCTTGTTGCAGGGACTAGTGGTATTATGGCTGTCCACATGGCTTCTCACTGTCAGCATGAGCTCTCGATTGTTTTACCTGGCACTAGGACTATTAATACTGGGCATAGCAGGAAAATTGGCTGCTTTCAAACCATTTCTTTACAATCAGTTTTCTCAGAAAATGAAGATGGATATCAATGAGAAAAAAGTTGAGGCTCGTGGTGATTTTTGGTTGTATATCGCAGCGTTTACAGGGGCCGTTGTATCTACAACTCTTCTATCAAGTCTTCCTTGGAAAGAAACTTTCATGATTTCAGCAATAGTTATGGTATTAGTTTATGTCTTCTTCTTGTATGGGAAGAGCTGTTACGACCTTGCGAGTCCCAAGAAAAACAGCACGCTTACATCACGAGTGAAGCAAGTGACGCAACTCTTAAAATTACTGCCTGTTTGGACAACGTTCCTTGTCTATAGTCTGGTGGAGGCAACAGGAAGCACTTTCTTCATAGAACAAAGCAGCAACTTGAATGATCGCATCGGAAATGATTTTAGGATTCCCATAAATTCATTTGATAGGATTCCCATAAATTCATTCGATTTACTTCAGTCAATTATCAGCTTTGTAATCTCACAACTGTCGGATTTTCTAATCCAAAAGTTAGGGAACGAGGACAAACAGCGGCGTGCTAGGCTAGTAAGAATTGGCCTGGGAATGTTTATTTCCTTTCTGAGTTGCATAGCTGCTTGGCATGTTGAAGTTTCCAGATTGAATCTAATCAATCAATCAGAAATCTCTGACAACCAAAATAAGAGTACTTCCATGAGCATCTTATGGCTGGTTCCTCAATTTGTCTTCTTAGGACTTACCAAAGGACTCGTCGGAGAAGGACTAAAGCATTTCTTTTATGATCATGTCGAAGTATCCATGAAGCAACTTGAAGGTCCATTCAATTTAAGTGTACGGGGAGTAGGAAGATTCCTCAGTGTAATTTTTATCCTGGTTTTCAGACATTGGATTGGTGATACCATAAACACAAGTCGTCTTGATGAGTACATGCGGATGTTAGCAATGTTAAACTTATGGACCTTAATCGTGTACATCTTTCTGTTGAATACTTATGAATGGAAGATAGTGCCACCGCAGGAGGAAAGTTCTTGTGTTCATATGGAAGAGGGTGGTCCAGCAAGCTTCATGGAGACTAAATCTGCCTCCATAGAACCTTCAGCCCCCTTGGTCTTTGTGGCAGAATATTCTCCTCAACACTACTTGATTGAATCCCACTCTGCTTCTTGGGAAACGAAATTGCCTACAGACCAAATACCTGAATCTCCTACTCGACGCTTGGTTACGAAATTCAAGTCTGAAGGGTTAGAACCTGAAACATCTTCCTTCCACGTGAGGGCTAAATCCCAGCTGCTTAGTCCTAGAAGATTGATAGTCTTAAAGAAATCATCGAACAGCCTATTCTTTCATCGTGATGCAAAAGTAGCCTATCAGCGTTCGCAGAGCTGTCCTACTTCTGTTCCAACAAAACTAAGCATTCGTTCTTCCATTCATGTTTAAATTTATTTCCTTTCCTTTCTTTCTTTTTTTTCCCCTTAGAATGCCCATTCATTTATTTATTGTCCTTATTGATCAAGTTGTCCGCTATTTATTCTTTATTTATGTATTTAATAGCCAAAATTAACTTTGCATTCCACTTTTCACTCACATATAGCTTGCATACAATTCCTGTTGCTTATATGTATTTTGAATAACAATATTTGGAAAATTTTATGTGCCTTCATACGATTAGATTAGAATTCTACTGTTTGTAACGTAATTATACACTCATTATATTGTTGTTGGGATTAATAAAAATATACCTCTAAGATTCAACAAAAAGCACGTAAAAAATTGCAAACTGTTATGAATATACTGAATATCCATTAATATCCAATGTATATTTCTTATCCAATGTACATATTTATGTTGGTACATTCTTATCTCTTGATTTCATTCAGTGTATGTACATTCCTAAGTTCATCTCCTCTATTTATGTAAATTCATCTCCCATCCATCTATATGTGCCTATAAATAAAGGCATTGTTTATGGTTGATATAATAAAAACAAGAAATGAAATAGAAAATCCTCTTACATTCTTACTACTTCTCTCTAATATTCTTTTTCAAAGTTATATGTTACAACACGTTATCAGCAAGAGGCTTTAACCAACTGAGAAGGTAATTTTTTTTTTAATTCTTCAATCATTTAGATTTTAATTTTGTATACCGTCCAACAGGCCTAAAGCCAACAACAGACTTTGAGCCTCTTTCCATCCCCTGAAGTGGTGATAACTCTATTATATTGAGTTATTTTGACATATTTTGGGGGCTTAAGTAGTTAGATTTTTGAGATTTTAGGTTCGGATCGTAGTATTTTAGGTATTTTTCTAGTTTAAGTTTGATTACATGTTGAGTAGTTAATTTAAGTTATTTTAGTTAAATTTTATGTTATTTTGTTTTAAATTACTTTAAGAGTAGTTATTGCTAATTTCTCTTATTGCTTTTGTAGGACATTTGATGAAAAAGGCTCATTTGATGAAAATTAGTGCAAGTATGGTGATGGTTTCATTCGTATATATTTTGCTATTTTAACCATATTTCTCTCTACAAAACTCAAAATGAGGTGATTTTTAGACCAATAGAATTCTAAGAAGAAGAGATACAACATTTATATTTACTAATTCACCCAGTTCTGATCGAATCATGGTCAAAATGTTTATCTAATTCGGAGCACTGTAGCTGTATTCATGGACTAAGCATGATGCAGTATTTGGAGCATATCTTTCAATCCGGGAGTTTAATTAACATGATTCTTAAGCCATTGGAAAGCTAAGAGATAGGAGTACAATTTTTATGTTTACCAATTTTTCCAGTTTAGAGCAGATCATGGTAAAAATCACATTTGAAGTTAATAAACTGCCACAGCACTTGGAGAACAAGGTTGGGGCGCTGGTGAATGGAAGCTCACCATACGATTTTCCAAAGAGATCAGTGTTGCAGCAATGGAGAAGTAGCGCTGCAGCGCTGGGTGATTTTGCAAAAATAAAACAAAAAGTTGACGGGATTTTGGAAATTAGGTTATTTGGAGCCTTTTCAAGGGACCTTTTTTAGAGATTTTAAAGGAGAGGCAACAAGCAACTATTCTGGAGATTGGGAGCCAAGAGCAAAGCAAGAACATAAGAGAATTTGAGGGAGAATCAAGATCACAAAGCTCCATTTATTAGTTTTCTCTCTTTCTTTTGTGTTTTTCTTATTTTCTTTGACTTGGATTAATGGTTAATTTTCTTTGGATGAAGTTTTTATTAGATATTATCAGCAAAATTTATTTTTTTAGGATTGCAATTGAACTTACATGTAATCTAAACTTTTAATCTCTTTCTTACTTACCTTTAATGGGATTTGAATTATTTATTTTAATTTGTTCTTAATACTTTTAATTGCTTGATCACCAATTAAATTGATTTAGGACCCTAAACAAACTTGAGAAAGGGAGTTTAGTGTAGACTAAAATTGGGATAGCATATGATCATATTAATTGCTTTGCGTATAGGATAGGGGTGTAACTATAGGCTTAATACAGCCAGATTAGAGCCTGAACTTAATGAGTCTGTTTTAATTTCAATTCACATAAGGATATAGTGTTTCGGTTAAAATATATATTTTTATAAGATAAGTCGGGAGGCCCTTATAAATAATTGAGGATTCTAGGTTGGCAATTTAACCCATTGAAATAAGTTAAGAAAGAGAGTTAAGATTTAGATAAAGTGTGAGGGATATTGTATTCCTAAGCTTGTTTGATTTGATTTTTACCCAATTATCTTGTTTCTTTGATTTCTCTTTTTAGTATAAATTTTGGTTAATTAGTTTTAGTTAATTAATTTAGTTATTTGAATTTGATTGTTTGAATAAGATTAAGTTATTATAATTTTAGTACTTAGTAAAATTTTAGATCAATTCTCTATGGGATCGATACTCTGCTTCCTTATATACTATCTATTCGATGCACATACTTGCGTAGTAGAATTTTAACTTACAAGCGACGGTTGCTTCCCAAGACACCTGAAGTTGTCAATACAAGTGCAAATATGAATTATTGAGAAAAAGGAAGATGTCTGTTTACTTGATAGTGCAACGACACATACCATATTTTGTGGCAAGCACTTTTTCTTAAGTGTGACATTGCGTAAGGCAAATGTGCATAAAATATCTAGTCCCGTTGGGATTATTGATGGCTCCAGAAATGCCACAATTGTTTTGCCAAGTGGCACCACCTTGCATATCGAGGATGCATTGCTAAGTAGTAGATCAAAGAGGAATCTACTTAGCTTCAAAGATGTACGCCATAATGGGTACCATCTTGAGACAATTTATGAGCAAAATAAAGAATGTCTCTGCATCACTTCTTATAAGATGGGCTAGAAGACTATCCATAAGAAGTTGGAAGCTTCAATTATAAATTGTATTGTGTCACTATTAGAGCTATTAAATCCTACACTACCATGTCCTAGAAACTAGAAAATCTCGATGAGTTTGGACTTTGGCATGATCGCCTAGGTCACTTGAGAGCTACAATGATGCATAGGATAATCCAAAATACTGGATGACACACTTTAAAGGATAAAAAGGTGTGTTGTCCAAAGATTATACTTGTGAAACTTGTTCACAAGGAAAGCTCATTACTAAACTTTTTATGACAAGAGTGAAACTTGAATCCTCTTCATTCTTGCAAAGAATCTGTGGTGATATTTGTGGACCAATACAACTGGCAAGTGGGCCGTTCTGATATTTCATGGTATTAGTGGATGTATCTTACAGATGGTCCCAAGTTTGCTTGTTATCTATGCACAACGTTGCCTTTGCATGTTTACTTGCGTAGATTATAAAGCTCTGGGCATATTTTCCTGATTATCCAATCAATACCATAAGGATGGATACATCAAAGAGCTATGATGCATATTGTGCTTCATTAGGAATCAAAGTTCAGCATTTGGTTCCACATGTTCATACTCAAAATGCATTGGCAAAATCTTTGATTAAATGCATCCAAGTTATGGCTTGTACTTTATTGTTGAGGACAAAGCTCAACAATTCAGCGTAGGGTCATGCTTTTTTGCATGCGGTGGCATTAATTAGATTGCGCCCCACTGCTGGTCTCCTGTAGTCTCCTATGCAGTTGGTTCTATGCTGTGAACTAGACATTTCACATTTACGCACCTTTGGTTGCGCTATGCAAGTGCTTGTAGTACCACAGAAAAAGGATTAAAATGGGTCCCCAATGCCATTTGGGAATTTAAGTTAGGTTTGATTCACCATCTATTATTAGGTTCTTAGAACCAATGATGGGTGATCTTTTTACAAACAGATTCATGGATTGTCATTTCGATGAAATGGTTTTTCACTTATTGGGATACGTAAGGCTTCCATGACTGAGAAGCAAAAACCAATTGAGATTCTCTCCTGGAATGAGAAAAATCTATCCCATTTAGACCAAAGAACTCTTGAATGTGAAATGAGGTGTAGCATATAATCCCTTTACAGGTTATTGCCAATAGACTTCTTGATGCATTTAATGATTCCACCAATGTTACAAAGTCTTATATTCCAGTTGTGAATGTTCCAGCTAGGATTGCTGTTCTTAAAGAATAGGTTGGAATGGATCAAAATGGCTCACACCTGAAGCATAGAAGACCAATAGAATCAAAAGACACTATCCCTTGAAAATAAAAAGGGGAGGAATCAAGAATCCACTCTAGAATAGCATGGTCTTGAGTTTGTTCCAAGAAAGCCTATTTCCTTTGAAGAGGCATGAACCCATGAAAAGTCCACCGACCCTAAGAATACTGAGATTTCCATTACATATTGTAATGAGATTTGAGAGCGAAATGAGATGATCATTGATGATGCTTTTGCATTCTCAGTTGCTCATGAGATTATAAACAATGACTATGAACTGTGATCTATTATCAAATGTTGTCAAAAACAAGATTGGCCTAAGTAGGAAGAAGCAATTCTGGCTGAATTGGCTTCCCTAGCTAAACGAGAGGTTTTCAGGCCTGTAGCTTGAACCCTTGACAATGTAAAGCCTATTGGATACTAGTGGGTCTTTGTTTAGAAACGAAATGAAAAAAAAGGGATCGTGAGATATAAAGCTCAACTTGTTGCCCAAGGTTTCTCTAAGAGACTTAGGATTAATCATGATGAGACATATTCACTTGTGATGGATATGATTACCTTTCATTTCCTTATTAGTCTAACTGTTTATAAAAAATTGAAAATGCATCTTATGGACATTGTGACTACATATCTATATAGTTCATTAGACTCTAATATTTATATGAAAATTATTGAGGGATTCAAAATGCCTGAAGCATACACTGCCTTCAACTTTTTCTTAATAAAGTTGCAAAAATCTTTGTACGAGTTGAAGCAATTCGATCGCATGTGGTATCAATGCTTAAGCGAGTACCTAATTAAAGAAGGGCACAAAAATGATCTTATCTGCCCATGTGTGTTTATTAAGAAATTGAAAACCAGATTTGCTATAATAGTAGTTTATGTCGATGATATGAATTTGATTAGAACTTAAGAAGAGTTATCTAAAACTATTGAAAAGGGAGTTTGAAGTTAAAGATTTGGGTAAAACCAAACTTTGTCTTGGTCTAGAGCTTGAGCACAAAGCAAATGGAATACTTGTCCATCAGTTAGCATATATTAAGAGATTGCTTAGACATTTTAACATGGATAAGGCTCACCCATTGAGCACCTCTATGGTTGTAAGGTCTCTTCATCCCCAAAAAGACCCGTTTCATTTTAAAGAATGTGATGAGGAGATACTTGGTCCTAAAGTAATGTATCTCAATGCAATTAGGGGTTTGATGTACTTGGCACAATGTACGAGATTAAATATCACTTTTGCAGTAAATTTGTTGGCAAGTTTTAGTTTTGAGCCAACCCAGATACACTAGAATGGGATAAAATATATCTTCTGTTTTCTCCAAGGAACCATAGATTTGGGATTATATTATTCTAAAGGTTCCACTAACTCTAGTTTAATTATATATGCTGGTGCGAGATATAAATCTAATCCCTACAAGGCTCGCTCTTAGACCGATTATTTATTTTACAATAACAGCACCGCCATTTCTTAGCGCTCTACTAAGCAAACATTAGTAGCTACATCCTCCAACTACTCCAAGATTATCGCTTTATATGAAGCTGGAAGAAAATGTGTTTGGTTGAGATTTGTTATAACATATGTTCATAATTCTTGTTGTTTAACATTGGTTACACATTTGCCCACTATAATTTATGAAGATAATGCTACTTGCATTGTACAAGTTAGGGGAGGATATATTAAAGGTGATAGGACTAAACATATCTCGCCAAATTTTTTTACACTCAAGAACTTTAGGAAAGTCAACAAGTTGATGTTAAACAGATTCACTACACCAAAAATCTTGCAGATCTTTTTACCAAATCATTGCCAGCATCAACATTTGAGAAATTAGTATATGGCATTGGAATGCAAAAAGTTAACAAGAGGCAGGATTAATTTGCCCTTACAGTGGCAACATGACTCAATTAAGGGGGAGCAATTATGGACTGTGCACTGTACTCTTTTTTCCTTTTGACCAATTTTTGTCCCACTGGGTTTTTCCAAGGTTTTTAATGAGACAATACAATGGACATTCAAGGGATAGACCCCAAAAGTGGCAATATGGCTTAATTAAAGAGGAGCAATTATGGACCATGCATTGTACTCTTTTTCCTTTCTAACTAGTTTTTGTCCCACTAGGTTTTTCCAGCTTAAAGTTTTTAATGAGGTAGTACAAATTGACATTTAAAGGGGATTGTTATGAATATATGTGAAAATCCATTAATATCCAATGTATCTCCCATATCCAATGTACACATATATGTTAGTACATCATTATCTCTTGATTTCATTTAGTGTATGTACATTCCTAATTACATCTCCTCTATTTATGTAAATTCATTTTCCTTCCATCTATATGTGCCTATGAATAAAGGCATTATAATTGATGGTTGATATATTGAAAATAAGATTTGTAATAAAAGATCCTCTTACATTCTTACTACTTTTCTCTAATGTTCTATTTCAAAGTTACATTTCACAACATAACAAATTTTATCTTTAAATTTTAAACAAAAAAAAGTTTGATTAAAAGAGAAAAAAAGAACGATTACTTTTTTGAAATATTAATTCCAATTTTTAGTACTTATTTATAATTAAATTTATGACTAATCATCAAAAGTCACCACTATTCATCAAAAGGTCATTATTATTTATAAAAATTTATCACTTCTGACTTTTTAATTAATAAACACCTTTCATAAAAAGTTATCACTATTCATCAAAAGGTCAACACCTTTGAGTTTTGATATAATAAACACATTTTTTATATTAGTCTCCCTCCATATAGTTTCCAAAAGCAATTTGGTTTGAACTACCTAAGTATGCTTTCACTTATAACTTATAGTCTAATAAGACTAGTTTCTCCCATAATCTCCCACTTAGATTATAATGTTAAAAAAATAAAACACTAATAATATCATGCATATAAAAAAGATACCTTTTGGCTTGAATCTTCTTATAGTGTAAGTAATTTAAAGTTTTGACCAAATAAATGGTGTTTTTAATTGATTAAAAAATTATTCCTATTATCAAAACTGAAATCATGAACATATTATCCAATTTCATTAAAAGCTCACCATTAAATTTAACACTTATTACGCTCTGTGCTACATCCTAATATTTTATGAACATTTCAAAAAGTTAGCTCTTTTACTTTTATTAGAAGTGGCACCACTCCTATATTCATATATAGTTAAGGATCCTTTAAAGCCTTTATTAATTTGAAGCTTACCTTATAATTGGACACTCACCCTTCATTTATATGTATTTTCTTTAGCACTTAAAGCTCAAATTAAATCTTAATTCTTCTTCCACAGTCACTTGTCAATAACTTGTTTCACCGATTTAACCTTTTAACCATATGTTGGAGAAAGATTTTGTTTCCATTATCCGTGACTCTAGGCAAAGAGTTTTAGGCTCTTTTTAAAAATGTCTTTCTCACTATGTATCTAGTGAATCCTTTAGTAAAGGGATCCGTCGAATTAGTATATGTTATCACATATATAACTATACTTACCCCATTAGTAATTAATTGTTTGACATATTCATGCAAAAGCTTATATATGTAATAATATATACTAATTCATTGTCATAATTACTGATGGAGTAATTACTCCACTGTCATAAATATAGATTTTCCATGCCTCAAGCTTTTATCTATAGATTTTCCATAATATACTTTACGAAAAGCTTTAAACATAATACCGTAACTATGACAATGCAAATAGATGATCGCCATTGGTTGTGGCCACAACTCTACATCTAATAACAAATTTCTCAATCATTTTATCTATTTTCCTATAATTGACAGAATAACAAATTAAGATTGTACATGTCTATTTCTTAATAGCCCATGAAACATCACCTCCTTCTAGGGTGAGTACTCATCCAGAGGTTGACATATTATCGATTGCACTAGTTATCCAAGTAGCATCAATGAAACCCTCCAATAATGTTGGATAACTTTCATAAAATAGTCTTAATTTTAAAATCCTTTAAAATATCCTTAAACTCTTGCTTTCCCCCTTAGCGTCTCATATATTTTACGGCCCGTTGTGGAAACTTGGCGACCAATCAAGCCTTGCTTTTAAAATAGTCTCTTCTATCTCTGAAAGGAAAAAATGTCTAGTACTTGGATTACTTGTGTATCTTGAAAGTTTACAAACTACATATGATATGTCAAGTTTAGTACAATGCACAACATAAATTAAACTACCAATAATACTAGCATAATCTAATTGAGCAACTACTCTTGCAGAATTTTACAATAGCTTGTGTGAAATACCATATAGGGTGCTCATTTCTTTAATTCTCAAGTGTTTGTACTTGTTTATGATCCTCGCAACGTAATGAGATTGACATAAACATAGCTCTAATTATGTTTCTTAACTTTGATCTATAAGATAGTATTAATTCACAAAAAGCTTTAATTTTAATTTATGAAGATAGATACTTCTTAGTTTCATTTACTATTATTATATTAATTCCAATAAGCATTTCATCAACATATAAGCATACTATAATACCATATTGTTTTGTAAACTTAAAATAAATACACTTATCAACATTGTTGTGCTTAAAACCATGACATAACATTACAGAATCAAATTACTTATGCCATTATTTACTTAGGACCTTGTTTGAGTTTGTACAATGATCTAACTAATTTGCATGCTTTCTCTTCATTTAGAGGCAAAACAAACCTTTCAGGTTGCTCCATATACGCCTCTCATCTAGTTCACCATTTAGAAATAATGTTTTAACATCCATTTTATAAACATATAAACTATAAATTGATGTTAATGTAAACAATACTTTAATGCTATTTTAATGACCAATGCATATGTATCAAAATAGTTTATACCTTTTTTTTTGTCTAAATCTTTTTGTAACTAATCTAGCTTTAAAAGTTTGAATCCATTTGTATTGTACATTCTTCAAAATATCCATTTAAAATCTGTTAGGCATGTTAGCTCGAGAATAATGATGATAGAATATCTAAGAGGGGGTGAATTAGATTTCAAAAATTCTTTTCAACGAATCGAACTTTTGAGCTTGATGACAAGCTTTCAAATTTGTTTTCACTCTAAAAACAAACCAAGAGAAATGAGCAATTAATGTTAAAAACAAATTTTCAAAACTCTTCAAATATATCAAAGTGAGTCAAAAGAGATTTGAAAAGAGAGTTAAATGACACATTTAGTAAGAAATTCTCAATACTCTTCAAAGTAGAGTTAAAAGCATAATTGTGAAAAGTGAAGAATAAAGAGAGCTGTGAGTTTTAAAAACTTCTTCAAAAGAAAGCACACATTTAAAAAGTAAGAAGAAAAAGAGAAAAAATACAAATCATTTATAAAGGTTCGACCCTCTACATAGGTACCTACATCCTTTCCTTTGGCTCACCAAGGAATTTGTAATCCATTATATAAAATTACATTTTAAAGGATCAAATATAACCTTTACAAATCATTTCTTTTCATGGATCAAGCACAACCCCTACTTTTTCACGAATCAAGCATAACCTTAACTTTTTCAAGGATCAAGCAAAACCTTTTGGTCTTTTCAAGGATTAGACATGACCTCTCTAACTTTTCAAGGATCAAACATAACCTTGACAACACTGCCTTTTCAAGGTTTAGACATTACCTTTACAACACTATGTTTTAAAGGTTCATGCATAACCTTTTCTCTTTTACAAGCTTAAGGAAAATATACCTTTAGAAGGTTGATTTTTCTATTTGAGTACATGGAAGAAAAGTTGGTAGAGCTAAGAAATTATTATAAAAGATATGAGTGAAAGTATAAAGATAGCCTACAAGCTTTTTTTAAAGAATAAGAATGGCTTGCTTTAGCTTGGTTTTTCTTTCTTTTTCCTTTTTTTCTTCAGTTCATATGAGTTTTGATCAAATGATCTTTTTCTCTTCTCTTTCCTTAATCAAAATCTGTTGGAAACGTCCTTTTTATACTTGGAAAAAGTTTATAGCCCTTAAAGATGATTTGATAGGAGAACTAGCCATTTTTCTTGTATTTTTTGTGTCTAACGACTATGTTTTGGAGTTTGAGAATCAACCTTTTTTTCTTGAGAAATCGATTCCTTTTTGGTCTTAAGCTTTTTGTCTTGAAAGAATTGATTAGTGCATTCTTGAGAAGTCGATTCTTTATGTCTCTAGAACTTTTTATTTCAAAGGAATCGATCGGTGCATTCTTGAGAAATTGATTCTTTGTGTCTTTAGAGCTTTCTGTTTTTTAGGAATCAATCTTTGCATTCTTAAGCCATAGATTCTTTTTCATCTTAGATTTTGAGAACTAATCTTTCACTCCTTTAGAAATCAAATTTTCTTGCACTTTGGGTGCCAAGTTCAAAATTCAAATTTCTTTTTGCTTGCTCCATCTTGATTCATTCTCCAAACTTTTCTTTTTTTCCAAATTTTTTATTTTTGTCTTGTAACTTTAAAGGAATTGATCACTTAATGCTTGAGAAGTTGATTTTTACTCTTCTGGTGGCTTCTGTTTCTTGAAGAATCGATGTTTCCTTTTCCAACTGTTGATTCTTTCTTGCTTGAACTTGAGATTCAAAGTATATAAAAGAATTTTCCTTTCATAAAGCAACTTTAAACACAAGTTCAAATGCCAATCAAGTAAGGAAACATTAAGCACATCAAAAGCTTTCAAGGATCACTCAAACCATTTAAGGATTACTTAAACAAGAAATTTTGAATCATTTTTGTCATGTCAAAACTTTAATCATTTTCAAGCTATGAAAACTAACAAAGCCTATAGGTCTCGAATCAAGAGGTAAATCCACTAACATCCAATTATTGTTTGATAATATTGAGTCCATTTCTTCATTGATTGCCTCGTTTAAAAACCTATCATCTCTTGATGTTGTTGCTTCTTTATAAGATTTTAGATCTTTTTTTGCATTTAATAAAATAGTTACGTTTTCAAGAACAGATTCTTTATTTCTTTCAACAAAAAAAGTAATAGTTTGTGGATAAACTAAATTTGAATCCAAGAATTTCTCTTTTCTAGCTCTTTGACTCCTTTTAGGCTCCCTAAGAGGATCAAGTGTTTAGTTTCTTTTGCTAGAGGATGAGAAAGGCTCATTTTATTCTTGTGTTTGTGTTGATTCTTGAGTGGACGTGAAATCATTAACAAATTTGTTTTCAAAAAATCAACCTCTCTTGATTCCACTACAACATTTGATTCCAAATCTAGCAACCTATATGCTTCAAAATTTTCAGCATAACCAACAAATACACTTTTTAGAGCTCTTAGTCCTAACTTTGTTCTTTTATGATCCAAAAATCTATAATAAGCCAAACAATCCCATACCCTTAAATGATTTAGATTCGATTACCTTTCTTTTCATAATCCATATGGAGTGTCCTTTAATTTCTTGGAAGGGATTCTATTATGCACATGATAGGCAGTAAGTAATTATTCTCCCTATAATTCTTCTAAATTTAATAAATTAGGTACTTTTTCAACAATAGATTCTTTATTGCCTTCAACGAAGAAAGTAATAGATATTTTACTATTAGATGAGATAGGATCATTTTGTTCATGTGTTTGTGTTAGTTCTTGAGTGGATGTGAAATCATTAACAACTTTGTATTCAAGAAACTCAATTTCCCTTTATTCAAGTACAACATTTGATTCCAAACAAGCAACCTATATGTCTATTCTTACCATTGAAAGTTTTATTCTTTGCAATAACTATTGGCACTTAGCAATCACAATGTATAGGCATAAAAGATGTTGGTTTCATTCCTAATGAAATATTAGCTAAAAGGTTTCTTAACCACTCCACCTCATTGCCAACCAACTCTAAAGTTACAAATTCAGACTCCATTGTAGATTTAACAATTATTGTTTGTTTGGATGATTTTCAAGTTATAGCACCCCCACCAAGGATGAATACATAACCACTTGTGGATTTTGTCTCATCTAAATTTGAGATCCAGTTAGCATCACTGTACCCTTATAATATAATGGGAAATCCATTATATAAAATACCATAGTTTATGGTACCTCTCAAGTATTTCAATACTCTACTCAAGGCAGTCCAATGATTTTGATTGGGACTTTGTGTATATCTGCTAAGTCTACACACAGCATAAGCTCTATCAAGTAGAGTATAATTCATCAAATGTATCAGACTTTCGATAATCTAAGCATACTAAGATTGTGCCACACTATCACATTTATTTTTTTAATTGGATATTACTATCATAAGGAGTACTCACAATTGTGACATCAAAATGTCCAGATGTTTTAAGTAGCCTCTCAACATAATGCTCTTATGTTAGCATTAAGCCATTATCACATCTTATGATTTTAATACCAAAAATAACATTAGCTTATCTCAGATCTTTCATATCAAATTTAGAAGCTAAGAAACATATTGTTTTATTGACCACATCAATGCATGTACCAAAAATGAGTGTATCATCAACATATAAGCTAATAACCACATATTAACTATCAACAATTTTTGTATACACACAATTATCAACTCCAACAGTAGAAAATCCATTAATAACAAGAACTTCATTAAATTTTTCATGCCATTACTTTGGTGCGTGTTTCAAACCATATAAAGATTTAGTCAATTTACAAACTTTGTTTTCTTGACCAGGAAGAACACATCCCTCGAGTTATGCTATATAAATTTCTTCTTCTAAATCACCATTTAGAAAAATGGTTTTAATATCCATTTGATGAATAACAAGTTTGTAAATCGAAGCTAAGGCAAATAAAACATGAATAGATGAAATTCTTGTTACTAGAGCAAAAGTATCAAAATAGTTAATATTTTGTTTTTACGTAAAACCTTTTGCAACTAATCTTGCTTTGTATTTATTAATAGAACAATCAAGATTAAATTTTCTTTTAAAAATCCATTTGCAACCAATTGGTTTGGCTTTAGGTGGTAAATCAACTAATTTCAAGGTTTTATTTTGTAAAATCGAATCAATCTCATTTTGTCTAACTTCTTTCCAGAATGGAATTTCTTTAGAAGAAATTATATCAGCATAAGGTAAAGGATCATCATTTATAAGATAATTTTAAAAATCATTACCAAAATAAGTTTCTTTCCTTGGTCTTTTACTCCTTCTCAAATCATCATTTTGTATTTCAAAATCATTTTTACTAGAAGGTGCATGAGAAATTGTATCAGTTATCAATGGAAAAATATACTAAAAAAATTCACCACTTTTTGTTTTAATAATTGTATTGTTATCAAGAACATCACTTTTTAATACAAGAAATTTATATGCAGCACTATGTTCAGCATAACCAATAATCCTGCAATCAAATGTCTTAGAGCCAATTTTTCTCTTCTTAAAATCAAGAAGCATACTTTAGCAGAACAACCCCACACTTTCAAATATTTTAAGTTAAAAGAATAGCCTTTCCATAATTCATAAGGTGTTTTATCAGTTTTCTTATAAAGAATTCTATTTTGAATATGACATGCATGTTGGTCCTGTTGAAGCGCTAGAGAGGGGGTGAATAGCATTAAAAATTTTAAGGATCGACCCTTTTTGAGTAAAAACTTTTAACCAATTAGAGGGAGATGGATGTAAAGCTTGTAGTAGCTAAAAGACACCAAGTAAGGAAGGGTAGAGAAAAGTGGACAATGTAAGACTATTTATAGTGGTTCGGTCCCCTTAACCTCTATCCACTACCTTGTTCTCCTAATCAAGGATTTTCAACCCAACTTCATTATAATAGTGGAATTAACAGCTTTTACCAAGCTTTTACAAGGTGAGCTTCTACCCCAAGTTCTAATCCCTTACAACAAGCTTTAAAGTGCTTCCTAAATTTTGATTTCTCAAGAAGGAGAAGAGAAAAAAGTACAACTATGACACTTTACAAATCTGAAAGGATTACAATTAAATTCAAACACTTTTTCTAGATTTAGAATGAAGAACAAGTGTTTTTGGTGAAGGATGTTTGGCTTTTTGTTCAAAATGGCTCTTATCTTTTCAAATCTACTTTATTTTATCGTTTGAGCTTCCTTTTATACTCTAGGAGTCAGATTTTTCTGTTAGAGATAGTTCCTAGCCATTGGAGACAACTCTGATGCCATTTTAGTAGTTATTTTGTCCTCTAGTGCTTAAATTCAAATGCTTGACAAAGTTTGACTAACTAGTTATAAGCAGCTCTAACTGATTACAACTTCTTTGCCTTGCATTGTCTTGCTGCTATGTTATCTACTCTAACCAAGAACAGGAGACTCTAACCAATTGAGAGATCTTTATCTTCAAGCCTCTCTACTTCAGTAGACTTCCTATAACTAGTTAACCCTTAATTGATTGGAGCTTTACGTCATTTAGCCTTAACCGATTAGCATAAGCTTTGATCAATTAAAAATTCTTCGAATTTGCACTTCTTCATTTTGGCTCCTTTCAATGGTCAACTTCACTTTGAATTTGAATTTTGGCACTTGAAGATTTTGTTAGAGATTCGAATCATGCTAAGGTGGATCATAAGCAATGGAATATTTTTAAAATTTTAATCCCCTAAACCATAGATCACTATAATTGAAACTAGTCTAGAAAAATCACAAGAGAAAGATTTTAACATAACTAAAAGTTTGATGTTTGCTTTTTTTGTTGGAATCCTCCTTAGGTTTTCATTTCTGAGTTTTGTACACCAACTAGGACTTATCAAACCATAGCAGCACAATTGTCCTACCTCTAATGGTGATCCACATAGTGATTTGTTGAAATTTCTTCACTAAGAGTGTGTGAATCCCTAAAGTCAAAGTTTGAGCCAGCAAACTCTCAACTTTTAGTTCCTTGTGTTTCT
Organism: Theobroma cacao; assembly: GCF_000208745.1. Taxonomy (NCBI): domain Eukaryota; kingdom Viridiplantae; phylum Streptophyta; class Magnoliopsida; order Malvales; family Malvaceae; genus Theobroma; species Theobroma cacao. Next base: position 16,425,881 of record NC_030857.1, on the reverse strand, counting down.
CTCTTTTTGGCTATGATCCTATCTTAACACATAAGAAAATAAAATAGAACTCTTTTGTATATTCAAGAGGTAGCTAAAGGATTCTTTTATAGAGTGAATTGACATACTTTATTACAATATCTCGTACTTTGATATGGTGACTAATAAAGCTTATTGGATGCCAATTGAGGTTAATTATAATGTTTAGAAATGATGAAAGATGAAAGAAATGGTTTGGGATAAAATATTCCGCACATGAAAAAATAATAATAAAATAATAATTTTTTTTTGAAAAAGAATTTACGAGATAAAAAGTGATTCGGAAGTCAATTGAGGCATAATAAGGTATTTTGGGTACCAAGGGGACAAGAGGAGATAAGAGGAGATTTTTAGAATAAAATAATATTTTATTAATAAAATAATATTAAAATATTAATATTTTATTCAGTGTCAAAATTTTTCATGAAGAAGGAGTATATGGGCAACCTAAGTGGGGGAGAAGAAGAATGAGAAAAATTTCGGAGAAAAATGACGTTAATGCCGCATGTCTTTATTAAGTAAAAATAACGCAGGTAAATAAATATTTTAAATATTATGAGAACACTGCGTTGGAGTACCAACTTCATACTTTGTTTGTACATATGTAGAAGAAGATAATAGAAGGAAATTGGAGTTAAATGAGTGTTGGGAGGACTAAATTAAAATGAAAAAAAACTTAAAGGGCAAAATGATAATTTTGCATAAAGTTTGGTCAAAGCTTCCAAATGAAGCTTTGACTCTCATCCTTATCAGCCCAAAACAGTTCTTATCCTCCTAGCAAGATATTTTCTTCTTCATTCTTGAAGCTTCCAATGCCATTCTCTCATTCTCCCATGGAAAACTAATTTTCTTTCATTTTCTTTCCTTATTTTCTTTTCATTTCTTTTCTCTTCTTGCTTCATTCTTCTCCCAACTTCTTGTGCACCAAAGTTACAACTTCTAACCCAAATTTCCAGCACATATAAACTCTAGGAGAAGAAGAAAGAAAAAGAAAAAAAGGAAGAAAAAAGCTTGGTTTTGGTGATTCAAGCATGGAACGGTAAGAATTCTTGTTTTTGGTTTGGGTAGTCTTTGAAAATGAGTTAGTGACTTAGAGAAATCTCTTGTGGCAGCAACGATTGGCTTGATTGGAGAAAAATTGATAACATGTAAGCCAATAAACCCATGGATACATGAAGGACTCAAAGTGGAAAAGGAAAACGATAAGCTTAGCACTATGTTTTAAAGCCTATGGTTAGTTGAATATTGTGGGAAATTATGGTTGTTGAAAGGATCTACTTGCATAAGCTAGTTGAAAATTGTTAGGATTGTATGGCATGTCATTTGAAAGAAATGAAAAAGGAATATTGTGGATGGAGGATTGAGAAACAAAGTATTGAAAGTTAGATAGATAACGATGCGTGTAAACTAGGAAATAATCGAGTGAAAGTGAGAATGATTGTTGCTGCCATATATGTGGATTATGTGTGGAAATATAAGAGGGATTTGGTGAAAATTATTTAGAAAGACTGAAGTAGACACGTGACATCATAATTAAGTTGCCGATGATATAATTTAAGGAATTACGTAAGTAATGGATATAAGTAATTTAGTAAAAATGTATTAAGATGTGAGTTAATTGAAGATGGTTTCATGATAGGAGGAAAAATATAAATTTGAGTAAGGATTAATTGATTGAAGTGCTGCTCGTATACATATGTAATTAAATATATACAGTTCGTATTATTACTAGAAAGTGGAAAGATAAAGTTAGAGTATTGTGGGGGCATGCCGGAGTAAATAACGAGTGACCGGCTAGTGAAAATAGTTAGAGACACCTCTGAACAAATAGCAACTTAATATCTCGTTGTTGCCAGGTGAGTGAACTTGCATTAAAATATTTTGGAATAAATGATTTTATGCTTGATTGAGCCACTTGAAATATTTTGTTGGTTTTTCTTTAAAAGTTGCATGGGAATAAGCCCTTGATGAAATGTTTTGATATTATGAGATATGAACATGATGAATTCATGAGTTTCTACATTATGTTGATAGGTATATTATACATTAAATGATATTTTTGTGTGATAATTATTACCCAGCCATGTGCGGTGTAGGAGTGCACATGAGCTATGCTGACCCAGCCATGTGCAGTGTAGGAGTGTATATGAGCTGTGCTGACCCAGCCATGTGTGGTGTAGGAGTGCACATGAGCTGTGCTGACCCAGCCATGTGCGGTGTATGAGTGCACATGAGCTGTGCTGACCCGGCTATGTACCGTGTGGTAGTGCACATAAGCTGAGACAAAGTTGGGGGCGAGGCTAGTGGTTATATATATGTTTATATATGATATATATATATATATATATAGAGGTTTTAGAAATTATATTGTGGTTGCATTGATTTTTGAATGTTAAAACTTGAGAAACGGTTTTCACTTGATTTTCACCGCAGCAAAGACAGATTTCTGTTGTGACAAGAAATTGAGTTAAATTGCATTGTCTTCAACATAAATGCATCATGATTTGTAAAACCTCCCGTATTGATGCTTGTTCCCTTCTTATGTTCACTCACTGAGTTTATACTCACGTTTTTAAAATTCATGTTTTAGGTTTCCTGAGTCAAAGGTGATTGGATCCTCGGATGAGGTGCTCCTCCCTGTACATTACTCGATAGGTTTAATGTGACACTAAGTGTTATCAATCGTACCCAGAGTCACTCCGTTGACAGTCAAGGTCTAATTATATGTATGTGAATATTTAATGTGAACATTAAGAATCATTGTTAATCTATTAATGAATTTATTAGTGGATGATGCCATTATGAATGTATGATTGGGTTTTATGAATCATTTTCAAAGAAACAGTATTTGAACATTTCGAGCTTTGGATTCTAAAGAAATAGGGATTAATGTATAAGATCAATTAAGTAGGCTTGCTTGGGCTTAGTGGGCTGAGCCCATTGGGCCCTTACGTCGGTCATGGCTTGGAAATTGGGCTGTGACATTTATATCCAACAAGGATTAGAAAATGTCTTGGGCTAATTGGGCTTTTATTTAATATTCCATAAAGTCATCTTTGATTTAGCCCAATATTTAATTGGATTAAACCTTTATAAAATCAATTGGATCACATCCAATTGAATTCAAATTAATTTCAACAATTGACCTTATGTGTGTGACCCATTAAGTACCCAATATGTTGGTAATAAATATAAATTAATTTAAATAAGAATTTATATTTATATTTATAGATCATGAGCAGTATCTAGCAATACATCATGACCACTCAAATGTTAGGAGAGTCAATATGGTTTAACTAACCTTTCAATTTATAGTATTTGAGTGTAATTCGATCCTTTCATCATATATCCTGGATCAATAAAAAGCTTGGCTCGGTATCTACTTTTTAACTTATCCATATTAGTCCTACAACTTCCATATTGACCTATCAAAATTGCCTTGGCCAAGAACGTTTAGTCAATATAAGCTAGGAACAAATAAGATATGTCCTCTTCAAATCACTTGGGGTGATGAATCTTATATAGACTACTTATTTATCTTCGTATGCTTTATGCCATACCCAAAAGCACCCTGTTTATGCAGTCGGTCACCTCTAGACTCATAAAGGTGAAATCAAAGCATGACAATTCACATACTAGATGACTTAGTATCATAAGTGTAAAGATTACATATACTACTAACACATGATAGTATTTCCATAGACACTTGAGTACAATACCAAATGGAACTCTCGTAGCGGGTCATGTTTAGTGAACTTGTTCCTTAACAAGCACCCACAAGCTATCCCTTAGTATCTCACATACTTCAACCTATAAAATCAATTGCTTACTTCCAAAGTAAGGAGACATAGCATGTACCAGCCTTTGAGCATTGTCAATGCCCTTATTCTTAACAATACAATGACCAGGAATATATTTAGGAACAAGGCTTTGATGCATAAAAATCTCATAATTATAAACTTTATAATTTCTTTGCAAGGCCATTATGTTCCAAGGACTTTATCAACACAAATCTTTTATAACTCTTTATAAATAAACTCATTAGTAAAGAAATACCTCATACATTATATAAGATATCCATAATGTATTTAACATGAAATATGACTAATTAATGTAGTGTTTTACAAGCACAAAATCAATTGGCTTGCAAGGCTTACACTAACAGATTTTTCAAGTCTTGTGCTCTAATTGATTAATACCATGCTTTAACCGATTAGTAGATCTCTGTCTTGGTTTGTCCAGCACCTTCTTAATCAGTTAATCCTAGTGCTAACTGATTAACATTTTTCTGTTTTGCTTTAACTTATAGTCCAATCATTCCTTAATTGATTAAGACTTTTTGATAATCAGTTACAAAAGCCTTGTCTTCACAAATTCTTTCCATTTTTCTCACTCTAATTGATTATCCTATCTATGATATGATCTTACTTTTAATCATTCATTTCATTGAGGGAATTGACTTTATCCTGCACACTTAATTAATGAGGTTATACATTAATGAATGACGAATGTTTTGTTATCACAAAAACCATATCAAGTCAACATTCTCCTCCCTTTTTTGACGATGACAAAACACTCCTAGATTAAGAGTGTAATGTCATACTAAAAAAAATTTATCTGCAGATTCGAGATTGTTCTCCTTAAATGTGTGCCTTACTAAAATTATCCAATATACAAGTATGGAAAATAAGAGCATAAAGCCACTCAACCATGAAAACATAAACCATATAAGCATAAATATAATTCCATCATAAAACCATAAGCATTCAACCATTGTTCATAGCTCAACATAAAACATTGTCTTATAAACCATACCATAAAACATACCAAAACAAAGACAATAAAGGCATATCTTAAAGACTGAATTTGTCTTTCCTATCTTTTCTACCAACTTACTTCCTACTTCTATTTTTCTTACTTTTTTACTTTTTTCCCCTTTTTTGTCATCATGCAAAAGAAAGGCCTAAGATTGAAAGTCATTTAATCAGAGTCAGAAGAGGATTCATTCAAAAAGGATTCATTAGTCCTTAGGTGGACATTAAGGGGTTCAGCATCAATGGAATGAATGGATTTGGGTTTAGAAGGTGAGGATGGTCTAGAGGAGATAACTTGAGGTGATGCAAATTTGGGAACTGGTTTAATAATGGACTCGGCTATTCTAGCAAATTTTCTTCTTCTAAAGACCTTAGTTGTAGTGGCCATTGTTTTTCTCCCCCTTTTTGTAGTTTTCTTCGCAAAAAGAGCAGTATCAACTACTTTACCCTTATCATAATCTGCTTCCCCTGCAGCTTGTTTTGTCCTTGGTTGAGCTGATTAAACTTTTTATTCCATCTCTACTTGCTGTTTTGCTTGGTCAGCCTTAGCTTCCTTGAGAATGTCTTTGATAAAATAAAAAACTAGGATCCCTTCAGATTCTCCAAAGGAACTTGCATCACTTTTTCTAGCAGCTGAGTGTTTTTCTTCACCTTGATTTTCTTTCTTCACTTTTCTTTCTTGTTTAAGTTACTTTTCACCTTCTTCATCTTCATTTTCTTTTCCAATTTCTTGGTCTTGTTCTATTTCAGGTGTTATTATAGCAGCTTACTCCTTTTCATTATCTGTTTACTCTTTTTTAATTTCTTCTTCATGTTCAGATGTGTGTGGATCAAACTGCTCAGTAGTAGTTCTTTCACTGGACATGCTTGCAACAATGGCTGAAGCTTTACAAGTAAGGGATTTGGCTTTCTTGGCTTGATGTAGAAGATCTTCAAGTTGCTAAAGTTTCTCTTTAATCTTTGTTATCTTCATAGCCTATTCAGTTAACTTCCCATCAATCCTCATAAGGAGATTAAACATCATTTCACCTTGAGGAAGAGGTTGGCTGACTCTACTGCAAGGTGTTGAAGGACTTTCAGTAATGAGGGGAAATAGTGTACTTCTTGTGGTTTTGATGCATTCATTCCTTTCTAGTTTGTAACCCATCTTCAAAGCTTTCCCCAAAAATATCCCTTGATCCTTGTTTCTTGTTAGATTAGCTTGGAACCTTATACTCCATATTCCTTTGTTTTTACTAGAGCTATAATAATGTCGCCATATAACAAGTTGGCTTTATCTCCCAACAAGGTTACCCTGATTCTCCTAACCATGTATCTCCTTACATTCAGTGGAATGTCATTAAACACTGCTTCCATCAACCACAAATCCTATGCACTAACATAGTTAAAACTGCTACTCTTTCCATGGAGTGTGGTTGCAATGGAATAATGTTAGATCCTGAGTTGAGCATTCTTAATCTCACTAGCATAGCTTTCGAAGGGAAACTTTGCTTTTTTTCTAGTCACAATCTTCTAAAGATGATTGGGATCATATTTTTCAGGCACTTTGAATTCCCCCCTTCAAACTCTGTTTTTAGAAACTCTCTTAAGTCTTAAGCATTGATATGAAATTCTTTGCCATTTAGGAAGACATTCAAACCATCTTCTATAAATTCTTCTTGATTAACCAGTTTAGTTTTGTCCACACCAATGCTAGAATAAAATTCTTTTACAAATATGGGGCTAAACATCTTATCCCCTAAGATACTCAAATTCTTCAATTTAAGGGTTTTAAAATATCCTTCTAAATCCTCTTTTACTACTAGTACTTCATCAAAACTAGGCCAATCAAAGAACTTCCCATATTAAATTGTAGCATTCTCAATTTTCTTAAACTTATCAGCATGCAATTGATTTCAAAATCGAGAGGTGGAACCAGTACCTTTTCTTGTGAGGATTCTTGGATTAGCTATTCCATTCCCTTTCTCTGGCATTTTCATTTTACTGTCCTTATTCTTACCGGTTGAGGATTCTTTTGTTTTTTCTTTCTTCTTCGAAGGAAGAGATGGAAGATTATCACTGTCTCTCTTTCTTTTCCCTTTCTCAACAACCTTGTGAGTGAGAGCTGTTTTTACCATTGGATTTCTTCTCTTAAGGTTTGTTAGGTTTCAGAAGATGAGGGAGTGAGGAAAATTTGTAAGTTATTGGGTTTTAATTTTCTAAGGAAAGATTCTCTAAGTATGTGAAAGGTCTTTTATGAGGAGTTAATAACCAATTACCCATGTTTTAAGTGGGTGGTTTCTCATACCACATGCCCAATTTTTTTTTTATTTTCAAATTTTCCCATGTGACAGTCATTTCACTAGCTAGGGTCTTCTAATCAATTAGCTTATGTCTTAACTGATTATTACATCTTTGACTTAAGGTTTTCTAAAGTGTCTAACTTTCATTAACTGATTAGGAACACTTTTAACTTATTATGGATTTACTAACTTAGCTTAACGAACCTAGGACAGAGATGTTCTAATTGATTACAAGGGGTTTTAACGGATTACAAGGGGTTTTAACTGATTATAGTGAGCCTTATTTCTCTTTTACTATTCCTTTAACTCATCAAAACATTCTTTAATCAATTATGTCAAGAAGTGAGCATGATTATTATAAAGCATATCATCAAAAACATGATCAATTCAGCACAATTTAGACTTCATTAATTTCAATCATCCCTAAGTTTCTCCTAATTCTACAAAATTGTTCTTCACTCAATGGTTCGGTGAAAATGTCAGCCAATTGATGCAAGGTGTCTACAAAATCTACTCATGTTATCACAATAAATGGGAACTTTATGCATAGCCATTCCAATCATTTAGTTGCTACCTAATCCATAGTGATTGTGCACAAAAACTACATAGTGATATATACTCAGCTTCAGCAGTTGATAGAGTAACAAAATTTTATTTCTTGCAAGACCAAGACATAAGCATGTTTCCAAGGAATTGAAAGTACCACTAGTGGTTTTTCGATTAGTTTTGGTACCAGCAAAATCAACATCAAAATAGTCAAAAAGATTAAAAGATGATCATTTTGGATACCATAAGCCTAAGTTTTGAGTATCTAAGAGATATCTAAAAATCTTTTTCACTACAGTCAAATGTGATTCCGTAGGACATGATTGGAATCTTGCACATAGACATACACTAAATAAGATATCAGGTCTACTTGTAGTTAGATAAAGGAGTGAACCAATCATACCTCTGTAGAATTTTTGGTCCACATTTTTCCCTTTATCATCTTTGTCAAGCTTTATAGAAGGGCTTATAGGAGTTCCAATTGATTTCATATTCATCACACCAAGTTTCTTCAGTATTTCTTTAGTATACTTCTCTTGGTTGATAAATATTCCATCCTCACATTGCTTGATTTGTAGACCAAGGAAGAATTTTAGCTTTCCCATCATGCTCATTTCAAATTCTCCTTGCATTTCCTTAGCAAAATTCTTACATAACCTTTTATTAGTAGCACCAAATACTATATCATCAACATAAATTTGAACAACAATCAAATCAGTCTCATTTTTCTTAATAAACAGTGTGTTATTACACTCCCCTTAGAATATCCTTTTTCGATTAAGAACTTTGAAAGTATTTTATACCAAGCTCTAAGAGCTTATTTGATCCATAAAGAGCTTTATGCAATTTATATACATGATTAATTTTGTCGAAGACTTCAAAACTCGGGAGTTATTCAACATACACCTCTTTTTGTATAAATCCATTAAGAAATGCATTTTTAACATCCATTTGAAACAATTTAAAGTTTATAAAGCATGCATAGGCAAGAAAAGTCTAATAGCTTCTAATCTAGCTACTAGGGTAAACGTTTCATCATAATCAATACCTTCTTCTTGATTGTAGCCTTCAGCAACTAACCTTGCCTTGTTTGGTACCACATTTCCCAACTCATCCATCTTGTTCTTAAATACCTATTTTGTACCAACAATTGGGTGGTTGGTTGGCCTTGGAACTAAGGTCCAAACCTTGTTCATTTCAAATTGACCCAACTTTTCTTGCATAGCTATTATCCAACTCTTTTCTTTTTCAGCTTCCTCAAAGTTCTTTGGTTCCACTTGTGATATGAATGCAAGATACTCACAAGCTTCTCTTAATCCCCTTCTAGTTTTGACACTTTTTGAGGGATCACCAATGATAAGTTCTTGAGGATGATTTCTTACAAATCTCTAGCTTTTAAAAAGTTCATTGTGTTATCTTTCAGTTCTTTACAAGCCTTCTAATGGTGGATCTTCATCATCTTTTTCCTTCGAGCTTTCTCCATGATTTTCTTTGTCATCCAAGCTCATCTTCTCAATGTCATTTGCATCATCATCATCAAACACTACCTTTCTTTATGCAACATTAGTCTTAAAAAAAAATGTGTATTGACTCTTTTACAACTAGAGTTCTTTTGTTAAACACTCTATATGCTTTAAAGTTCAATGCATAGTCTAAGAAAATTAACTCATCACTCCTAGCATCAAACTTTCCCAAGGTGTATTTTCTATTATTTAAAACAAAGCACTTGCATTCAAAACTCTTTAGGTGAGAAATATTTGGTTTTCTTCCTTTGTAAAGCTCATAAAGGGTTTTAGAAATCATGGCTCTAATGGAAACTTTGTTCAAATTGTAAGCTGCATTATTAACAGCCTCAGCCCAAAAATACTTTGGCAAGTTGTTTTCACAAAGCATTGTTTTTCCCATTTCTTTTAAAGTCCTATTCTTTTTTTCAACAACTCCATTTTGTAATGGAGTTCTAGGAGCAAAAAAATTGATTAAAACCATTTTCATTACAACAAAATTTCAAAATTGTCACTTACAAATTCACCACCATGATCACTTCTAACACCAACAATGGTGAGGTCTTTTTCATTTTGAACTCTTTTACAATGCTTAACAAAAATTGGCAATGCATCATCTTTATGAGCAATAAAATATACCTATGTATATCTAGAGTAATCATCTACAATAACAAAACCATATGACTTGCCTCATAGACTAGCAATAGTAATTGGTCCAAACAAGTCAACATGTAAAAATTCGAGTGGCCTAGAAATTGATATGACTCTTATATTTAAATGAACTTCTAAATTTCCCAAATTGACATGCATCACAAACCTTGTTATTTTCAAATGATATCTTTGAAAGTTCAATGACTAAGTCTTTTCTCAAAAGCTTTGAAATTGTGTGTATACTAGCATGTTCTAATTTTCCTATAACCAATTTCGCATACATCATTGGCAATAAAGCACGATTCACTAGACTCAGTTTCATCAAGAAAAATAACATACATATTCTTAATTCATTTGTGAATGAATGCTATTTTGTTAGTGTTAATATCAATCATTTGACATCCATGGGAATCAAAACACACTGCAAAGCCTCTATCACAAAGTTCACTAATGCTTAGCAAATTTTGTTTTAGACCTTTAACAAATAAAACATGCTTGATTTGACTTTGGAATGTGTTACCAATAGTTCCAATTCCTTGGATAACAACCTTTGATGTCATCATCAAAGGAAATTGTCATGACCCGGAACTCCCATCGGGCCCATGACAACCGCCACAACGTCCCGATAGGCACTCATTATCGAAATGTCGATCGAAACCCCGCAAGGCTTAGCATCAGCTTTCGCATCTCCCCGGTGAGCGACAGTTATTAAATCTCCCATTTCAAGAAATCATAAGTCGTTTTCAAATCAAAATAATAAAATATTATTTTTTGGCTCATAGAGGCATTTTCGTCATTTTTCTTCGAAAATACTGAAACCCTCCAAAAATATGGTGTAAAAGCTAAATATATTCATACATACTTTAAATCAGATAACTAAAGTATAAAATTACTTTTACAATGACACGTGGGTCCCCAACTAACCAATAAGGTGCAAGTCTGTGAACCTACAATTTTGTCAATGCAAGGCTAACTGAAGTCCCTGATGCAATCGACTATTTACCGACTATCCCAAACCTGAAATGTGGGGAATTGAGGGTGGTGAGATTATAAAATCCCAGTGACTAAACAGATACCATCTAAACCATCTAAAGTCGAGTAAATGGAGACAAGTAAGATATTCCATTCCAGTATGTTTTTCATAACATCAATAATCAATTTACTCAAATAGTCAACTTGGCTTATGTATTTCACAAGACTTGGCTCCTGCCAAAATCATTCTCGGGGATGCCTTAGCCTAGGCATCTGATCGAGACCGCCAAGACTGTTTAGTGTAGTACACACATGAACATATTTTTACATTTGAAAATCTAGCCATGCCTTAGCGTTGGCTGAGTCTCACTCTCACGCGGTGGTCCACGTGAAGTGCACTCAAATCTTTACCTTCAGAGACACCCTCCACACGGCTCTCCGATCGAGGTAAGGTATATCTGATTCTGTGCCCCCTTTCTTAGGCTGGTCCATAGAACCTCCTCTGCAGGAATTATGGATTATTTTATCTACCACCTGATTTATAAAATCTTTATCTACATGACATGGCAATTTATCGCAACCTAGCCTCTCAAGGCTGAATACACAGTACAAATAATTCTAACGTCAAAAATCAGTTTAGCCATTCATGCTCATATATTATCATAAGCCATTCAATTTAAAATCATAAATTTACAACACATCAAGTAGTCTCCAATTACTCTATTTTCAAAACCATAATTCAATTTCAAGACAATTTATAAAATCATTTTATTTAAACACATTTTACTATAAAATCTCAAAATTTAATAAAACTACTCCAGATAATTGAGACGATAGTAAGTTTACTCACAGTATCAGGGGTAGAAATACTCCTAGTCACGGTCTTTGGTGTAATCTCTTTATCCTTATCAAATAGCTCACCACCTATACATCACACATGACACAAAATTCAATAATTTGTGTCAATTTGTCATAAACTGTTTCAGGCTCTCTAAATCTAAATGAATGCATGTGATGGGATGCAAAATGTCTGATTAATCGCTTAAATGTGATATTTGACCTAAGTCACACTATACTCGGTCTAATCGGCTAAAATCTCCAATCTAACTCCAAATCAATTCTTCTCATTTTCTACACTCTAATTATACCTAAATTACCTTAGTGACTATGAATAAGATTCAATTTATCAATCCCGGGTTAATAATTACACATGTCTATACGTTGAGCAAAAATTCAGATTTTCACACCAAAATTTTCCATTTAATTTCTAGCCTCACCAAACATCAAATATCACCAAAATATCATGAAATATCATCAATTTCAGCCACAGTATCCTCCCTAGAAAATTCAGCCAATGAAGAACACATAAGGAATGGGTGATTTTCAAGCTTGATTCTTACACTAAACACCATAAATCATTGAAAACATCCATATAACTTAAAATCCAACCAAACCATCACCAAACTCTCTCTCTCTAGAATTCGGCCTTCATCATGCCAACTCAATTTTCAGCCATGGAAATAAGAAAATAAAGCATGGGTATGCTAGATCTCAAGCAAAAATTGAAAAATCATACCTTATCTTGCTTGATTCCTTGAAATTTCCATAATTTTTCTTGAAATTCTCTTATCTAGGGTTTGTTCTAGTTTTTACTTTCTTTCATTTGTCTTGACCGAATATGGAGAAGAAGAATGGGATAAATATGGGCTGATTTTTATAGAAAATAATAAAATATCCTTGCTTGACACATGTCACATGCTTATTAGTCCATTTTTTAAAAAAACTTTAATAATTATGCTTCCATTCTCCACCACATGTTTAGTTAAAGGTCAAAATGAGGATAAGGGAAGACCATGTGCTGGACAAGTGTCCTGGTGGTGGAAAATTACTGTTTTGCCCCTGGGGTGATAAAATTATCATTTTGCCCCTATGCTCCAAAAATATCGAAATTACAACTTTTTTCACTTATCAACCTCAAATTATACTCCAATGAGTCAAATGTGATCAATCGTGATCAAAAACTTCTTCCAATATTTCAATTTTATCCTCAGGTGGAAAAATTACGATTTTGCCCCTAGATAGTGAAAATTCTAATTTGACTCCAAATTAATTTTCGAACTCCGAATCACCATTTTAAGTCATTCTTTGATTGTAAAATTTTTAATTTCACCTTAAAATCCCTATTTGACCTAGTTCGAGGCTTAGATCAACTTTATTGTATCTCTAGGTACAGTATCGACTTTTGTCGATTTTTCGGGGCTCTTCTAGTATGTAAATATGCTATCCATCACATGTATGTCATGACAAGTGTTTTATAAGGTCGGGCTTTACAGAAACACTACCACTCTTGTTTTTGTCAAGCTTAGCAAACAAGTTCTCATTACCGGTCATGTGTCTTGAGCAGCCACTGTCCAAATACTAAGGTTGCCTTTCCTTTGGTTGAGCTTCAAAACATTGGTCTTATTGTCTTTTCTCAACCTACAAAACATATTTTCAGTTTTTCTTTAAAGGTACCCATACTTTGATGGGTCCTTGGGGGTTAGCAATCACATGGGATCTTTTTAGAACCCAAACCAATATGGTTTTAGGAAAGTTTCTATTAGTGTGATAACATTCATAAGACATATGACATTTTTTACCGCACACATAGCAGTGACATGAAGCATCATTAGTTTTCCTTTTAAAGCTTGTTTTTTTTTAAAACTCTTCTTCATCTTTTGATATCAGTTTTGATCTTTCTTCTCTATCAACTTTAAATGCAACATTTTCATCAGCAACTCTTTTTAATTCTAAATTTTTGCTTTCCAATTCAAGCTTCAATAACTCAAAATTAGTTTTGGATTATTCAAGTTCAATTTGAAGCATGTTCCTTTGATCAAAAACAAAGTTGTGCTCATACTTAATTTTTTCTAATTCTCCATTCAATGCAACAGCCTTTTTCCTCATTGTTTTATATTTCAAAGCAAGTTTTTCAAATTTAGCATATAGGCAATCATATTCATCTTGCAGATCATCATAGGAAATATCACATGAACTGAGAATTACCTCAAATTCTTCTTCTCTTGCCATCAAGCAAAAATTTGCTATTTCTTCCAATTTTTTTTCTTCTTCTGAGCTTGAAGAGTTACTATCGGACTGGATTACTGCCACCATTACTTTCTTGGTTTCTTCATCCTTTTTGAAGATTCTTCCTTCGACATTGGACATTCAGATCTAAAATGTCCTAGTTCTTGCATTCAAAGCAAATCATTTTATCCTTTTTATTAAGATCACCCTTATTCTAATTTTCTAAAAGAGACCTTGGTCCTTCTTGTAATTCTTCCTTCCAAACCTTTGCCTTTTTGTCCCATCAGCTTTCTAAACCTTTTGGCCATCATTGCTAATTTTTCATCATCACTTGAAAATTTTTCAAGTTCTTCTTAAAATGAGCTAATCTTGAGTGCAAGATTTTTCCTTTTCTCTTTAGCTTCTTTTTTTTCTTCCTTCATTTCAAGTTCATGTGTGAGGAATGAGCCACAAACTTCATCAAGTGTGACAACATTAAGATCTTCGGCCTCTCGAATGGTAGTGACCTTAGGTTTCCAACTTTTTAGAAGGCATTTAAGTAGTCTTTTTACTAACTCATGTTTAGGGATAGCTTTTCCAAGTTGATTGAGCTTGTTTGCAATATTGGTAAACCTATCAAACATGGTAGAGATATCTTCACCTGATTCAATTTTAAAGCAATTTTGGACTCCTATACTTGTGAAGTCCCTTCATGAATGACTTTGAGTTTATCCTAAATTTCCTTGTCTATGATACAACCAGAAATTTATTGAACTCAATGGGAGTTAATGCATAATGTAGGGTATTAATGGCCTTAAATTTGGTTTGAACCTTTTTTACTTTAGCCTCGGTCCACTCAGCTTTTGGTTTGGGCATTCTCTCATCTGTAACAAAGCTAGGTGAGGTGGGAACATAGGGTCTTCCCATAATAATATCTCACGTTTCATAATCAATGGCTTTAATGTATATAGACATCTTAGTGCTCTAATAAGCATAATTTAATCCATCAAATAGAGAAGGCCTATATGTGGACTTATCCTCAGCAGCAACTAACTTTTGCAAAGCTATATGGATCTTCCCTAAAGATTTTAAGCCTTAATTTTAAGGGTATGGCTTTGATATCACTTGTTGGTCTAATTGAAGTGCTAGAAAAAGGATGAATAGTACTAAAAATTTTAAAGATCAACCTTTTTTGAGTCAAAAAGTATTAACCAATTAGAGAGAGATGGATGTAAAGCTTGTAGTCGCTGAAAGAAACCAAGTAAGGAAGAACAAAGAGAAGTGGACAATGTAAGACTATTTATAGTGGTTTGATCCTCTTCACCTACATGATCTCCCAATCAAGGATTTTCAACCTAACTTCACTATACCAATGGAATTAATAGCTTCTACCAAGCTTTGACAAGGTAAGCTTTTAACTTAAACTCTGATCCCTTACAACAACTTTTAGAATGCTACCCACACTCTAATTTCCCAAGAAGTAGAAGAGAAAGAAGTACAACTATGACACTTTACAAATCTAGAAGGATTACAATCAAACTCAAACACTTTTTTTTTGGATTTAAAATGAAGAACAAGCGTTTTTGGTGAACGATGTTTGGCTTTTTCCTCAAAATGGCTCTTTTCTCTTAAAATATACTTTTTTTGATCATTGGAGCATCCTTTTATACTTAAGGAGTCGAATTTTGCTATTAGAAATAGTTTTTAATTGTTAGAGACAACTCTGATGTCATTCTAGCTGTTATTTTGTCCTCTAATGCTTAAATTCCAATGGGCAGACAAGGTTCGAGTAACTGGTTTCAAGTAGCTCTAACCAATTACAGTTTCTTACTTTGCACTATCTTACTGTTGTGTTCTCTGGTTTAACGATTACAAAAGACTCTAACCGAGTAAGAGATCTTTGTCTTCAAGCCTTTCTACTTCAATAGACTTCCTTTAACTGGATAACTCTCCCCTTAACTAATTAGAGCTTCACATCTTTTAGCCTTAACCCACAAGCTCTAATCAATTAAAAATTCTTTAAATTTGTACTTCATTTTGGCTCCCTTCAACGATCAATTTCACTTTGAATTTGAATTTTGGCACTTGGAGATTCTTCAAGTCTTGTGCTCTAACCAATTAATACCATGTTTTAACCGATTATTAGACCTCTGTTTTGCTTTGTCCAACACCTTCTTAATCAGTTAAGCGTAGTGCTAACTGATTAACATTTTCTGTTTTGCTTTAACTTATAGTCCAACCATTCATTAATTGATTAAGACTTTCTGATAATCAGTTACAAAAGCCCTGTCTTCAAAAATCCTTTCCATTTTTCTCACTTTAACTAATTAGCCTATCTATGATATGATCTTGTTTTAATTCATTCATGTTATTGAGGGAATTTCCTTTATCTTGCACGTTTAATTAATAAAGTTAGACATTAATGAATGAGGAATGTTTTGTTATCATAAAAAACATATGGAGTCAACAATGCAAATAATAAAACTTCACCCAAAAATTTTCTTATGCATTAGAACTAACAAGCATAGAGTTGATCATTTCTTTTAATGTTTTATTTTTCCTTTTAGCTACACCATTTGATTCATGAGTACATGGAGGAGTAATTTCATGAATTATTCCTTATTTTTCACAAATATCATTAATTGGTATATATTCACCCCCTCTATCTAACCTAACTCTTTTTATCTTTTTATCTTTTTATTCAATTGATTTTCTGCCTCATCTTTATACTTAAGAAACATGTCAAAAGCTTCATCTTTATGCCCAAGTAAATAAACTTTAGTAAATCTAGAGTAATCATCAAGAAATGTAACATAATATTGCTTATTACCTCTACTTATAGTTTGTTTCAAATCTCCCAAATCAGTATAACTTAAACTTAACAATTTAGATTCTCTATTCACTGAAATACAAGTTCTCTTTGTTGATTTTGTTTTAGCACATATTTCACATTTACTAAAGCATCCATTTTTAATACTAGAAATTAAACCTAGTGATTGCATTTCTTAATATGGGGAAGGCTAACATGTCTTAATCTACCATGCCATAAATCAATTGAGTCAATCATGTAAGTAGAAGAACAAGTAGTTTCATTCATAACATTTGCAATGTTAAGTATAAAAAGTGCCTGATTACAATATCATGTACCCACAAACATATTTTTTTTGTCATTATGATCTTGTCAGATTCAAATGACATTTTCACCCCAAACTTACCCAATAAGGCCACAAAAACCAGATTTGCCCTTATATTGGGAACATGTTGA
The DNA here is from genome assembly GCF_000208745.1 of Theobroma cacao. Taxonomy (NCBI): domain Eukaryota; kingdom Viridiplantae; phylum Streptophyta; class Magnoliopsida; order Malvales; family Malvaceae; genus Theobroma; species Theobroma cacao. The sequence goes on along the minus strand of NC_030857.1, from coordinate 16,408,786 downwards.
ACATCATTTAAAGTTAGGGTCTTGCCAAATGTGAGCTTGAGAAAGATTTTCCCTTTGCCAAGAACTTGAGCAGTTCGAGAATCACCAAGATATATTATCTATTCTCCTTCTCTTACCAAGGTATAAGAGGTAAAGGCATTTCTGTTTGCACAAATATTCCTGGTAGCATTTGAGTCTACCATCCATTCCTTCACATTGGTCATCATATTGGCTTGAGAAATAATAGCAGCAATTATATCATCGAATTCATTTGCTTTGACCAAGTTGACTCTTAGATTAGTAGGTTTGTCATTTCCCTTTGTTCTCTTTTTGCATTATGCTACATGATGCCTTGGCTTTCCACAAACAAAACAACTACCCTTCTTTTTGAAAGTGGGATGAGGAGCTTTGGGTTTATAATCAGGTTTATGAGTGTACCTTTTTTTACGGTACTGGGCTTTGCCTTATGCCATATTAGCTTTAGTTGCAACTTCCTTAGCTTTAAAGGCCTTAATCTCCCTCTAGGTTGTTTCTTCAATGATGATGTGCACAATCAAGTTTGCAAGTAACAATTGTTTTTCCTTGTGCTTCAGTTGTTGCTTGTAACCATTCTAGGTTTATGACAACTTCTCAATTAGCAATCCAACAACGAACTCTTTTTGCAAATTGATTTTTTCAGCCTTCAAATCATCCACTAGTTTGTGGTATTCATTGATCTGGCTCTTGATGTCCTTGTCATCTATCATCTTTAAGTAATAGAAGTTGCCAATCATGAACTTCTGTTTCACAGCATCTTCAACAATGTATTTGGTAATCATTGACTCCTATATTTTTTTTACTTCTTTGTAGGGACTGTATATATCAAACAACTCATTAGAAAACATGCTAGTAATTGTATGCTTGCATACCTTATTCACGTGCATCCATGGTTCCAACATCTTGACATCATTTGGCTTGGAATCAATTAGCGCAAAAGCCACCCTATGAACATCAAGATTTGAAAAACATCATTTTTTGTCATTTTGTGAAGTTTCTGTCATCAAAAACCCCAATTTTGGAAATATTTGGAAATGGTTTGGCATATGAGATTGAAGGCATAGGAGGAACGGTCAAAGGAGCAAGACTCATGGTGGAACCATTGACGGTGGTGGTGGCGGCAACAAGGACAGATGCGGCAATACGAACAGTGGCGGCAACATTATCAACATGGGAATCCATTATCCTTAAAATTGTAGAAAAAATATAAGAAACAAATGATAAAGCAAGAAAAAATAGAAAGAAGTCTGAGGTGTGATTTCATTGTCCATAAGGATAATTTTTGCTCTTTCGAAGTACGAAACTCAATACAAAAAGATTGTAGTGGTTATCCTCCAAGATTCAACAGACTCTTTCTTATTAGTTTTCACAAACTAGTAAAAGATATTAGGAATAGCAAAAAGACTTTTCTAGAGAAAACAGAACCCAACAAAAAGCAAGGAAAATAGAGAAAACATGCAAAAAAGCTTTAATGGAGATGAGAAAACTGATGGTGTGTGTTGTGATTAAGGTAGAGAAGCTCTATTTATAAGTTAAGAATGAAGAACATTGCACCAAATCAGGAGATTCAATGTTAAGTTAAAGTGAACGTTGCACCAAATAAGGGGAATTGAAAACACCCAGTCAACATGTAGGTATAGTTTGAGACTAATTCAACCAGAATGAGTCAAATGTTGGAAAAGCTGAGAAAAAAATAAAACCAAAGTATAAAAAGTTCACTTGGGCCTAGCCTATGTGTATACAAGCGCGTAGAGGGAGAAGTTGAATTTTCTTAAGGCCTAATCTGATCTTTTGTGTGCTTGAGCCCACTCATTTTTCCTTTCTTGCAACAAGCACATAATGGGTTTGTTTATTTAAAGCACTCTCCTCTTTTGTACCTTAGCAATATGGGGTGTTGAAACCTTATGAAATATACTATTTGTCCAACAATTCCTTTGACAACGGCGTCCAAAGAGCTTGCAATGCACCACCCAAGCGAAGAAGGCCCATGAACCACAAACTGCATTGCCTAAGAAGACATAAAAAAAAGAACCAGCAAGACACGCAGAGGAGCCATCGATTCCAACTCTTTAACTCATAACACTCCTCTTTTCCAACTCCTTAACTCAAAACACTCCTCATGTCACAGCCCAAATCTCAGGCCATGATCGGGGCATGGGCTCAATGGGCATAGCCCACTAGGCCCAAGCAAGCCTCTGTATGAGATCCTATTCTTGATTCCATCCATCATCTTTAAAACCATGTGTTATAATTCTCAAATATTAATGTTTCAGTAATATTTTATAGCAATCAAATATTCATATTGTATTATCTCAAAGTACTGTCATTCATTGCCATCTCATAAGGGCATCATCATCATCAATCCAATATATACATACTTCATTTATAACATGACTCCTAGTAGTTTACATTACATTACGTATACACAGACAAAGGACTCTCAACCGTCAGCGGAGTGACTTTAAGTGAAGTTACCGCTACTGAGATGCCATAGTACCTACCAAGAAGACGAGCATACGTGGACACTCAATCTAGGTCCCAACTGCCTCCAAATCTAAAAACATGAAGTTTAAAAACGTGAGTATAAAACTCAGTGAGTGAACATAAGAAAGGAACAAGCAATCGATAAGGAGAACTTGGAAATCATGATACACTTGTTTTAAAAATAATGTAATTGATTTAATTTCTTGCTAAAAACACCTCATTTCAAACTTTGATTAATAACCTCATAGTGTTGCAAAAACCCATCATCAATCCATGAAGTTAAATGGGTGAAAAATATGTCAAAATCAAGCAAGGTAGCAAGCATGACAGCAAGTTTCTCACTGCAGTGAGAAATAGTCTCAGTTTGCATATGTTTTGGTTTTTTAAGTATACTTCCCACTACAGAAGTCCAATTGACATGATTTTTTACCATTAGAAAGCTAAGAGGATGGGCTACAACTTTTATGTTTACCACTTTGCCCAGTTCTGACCGAAAGGTGGTCAAAATCTTCTTCAAAATTAGAGCACTGCACCAGAATTTTGAAACCACCTGAGAGTTTCTCGCTGCAGCGAGAATCCATTTTCGCTGCAGTGAAATTCCTCACTGCAGCAAGAATTCTTTTTTGCTGCAGCGAGAAACAGGGCTGGTTTGTGCCCTCACTTCCCAAGAGTTTCTCACTACAGCGAGAATGCATTCTCGCTATAGCGAGATTCAGGGCAAATGACAATTAAAGGATTTTCACATGCCACAAAATCCATTCCTACCATATTGCTCATCAAAGTGAACACATTGACAATAATCAAGTTTCTCATTATTCATTTCAATCACATATTATAATTATAAACTTTCTTTCACATATACATATATAAACATATATAAACACGTACACCACCCCACTTCATTCATTGTCATTTGCACTCCCTACTCGCACATAGCCGTGTCATCATCAGCTTATGTGCACTCCCACATCGCACATAGCTGGGTCATCATTATCACACAAAAGAGCATCCAAAGCATAATATACATATCAATATAATGTGATAATGCATGAACTATTCATATTGCACATTTCACAAGATAGAAACATTTCATCGAGGGCTTGCTCCCCAAGTATATTTTTGAAGCAAAAATATATGAAACTTTCAAATGATTTATTTAAACATGTGGACACTCCCCAAAATATTTTTTTTTTAAAATGTAAGTTCACTCACCGGTATTTGTTGAATCTTTACTCAACTCCAACTTCGACTATAGCTCCAAATGAAGATGTGAGGTCTTGTTGGAACCTATCACACACCAACATCACAACCAACCCAATTTGCATAAATACAATTCTAAAAGCTATTTCTTAAATCAAGTTCTACTAGTCATCCCTAACTAGCTTCCAACTACTATTAAATGGCTATCTATTCTCTCTACTCTAGTGACTCTAGAAATAAATAAACAAACCTCAATAATAAAAAAAACTCACAACTCCAATTAGTAGCCATTATTAACAACTTAAAATCAATCTTCATTCATTACTCATCTTGGTGGATTTGTAGTTGAATTCCTTCTCAAGAATACTAAAGCTATCATGGAAAGTCTCTCTCTCTCTCTCTCTCTCTCTCTCTCTCTCTAAAATGTCTAGCTAGTGAGAAAAAGTGTTGAGAAAAGACTTTTGAGGGTTTTAAGGTGAGAGAGTGAAAGAGCACAAAAGGTTATATGAAAAAGTGCTCAAAAGCATGAAAATTGAAACTAGAGAGAGAGAGAGAGAGAGAGAGAGTTATGGAAGCTTTAAGGGAAGCTTCCATGGAAGATGAAGAAACGTGAGATGGGAGGAAGAAGAACAAGAAACTGCTCAAAAAATGAGGAAGCTGCTGGAGAAATGAGATATTTATAGCCTAAGCTTATCCAAACTTCACTTAAATTACGAAAATGCCCTTAACAAGTTGGCTTTGTCTTCCTCCAATCCTTTATGCAATCTTTTTACTCTTTTGACACTGAGATAAAGTCCATAATAGTCTAGAAATACTCGAGTTTACGAAAACTTAAAAATTTCTACCCGATATGAAAAATGACCATTTTACACATACCTTGGAAATCATCATTATTTCTATTTCCTTTGTCATTTTATCATTATTTTCATCATTTATTTATGTCTTAGGCCTACTTAGGCTTTAATAATATTAGAAAACCCACTTTTAGGAGCTCACCAAGAAAATGACCAAACTACCCCTACTCCACATCATAGGGTCTACCTCCGTTACATGTTTGTGAAGGTCGAGGTTTCACACCTCATCCCCTTCCCTCCCTCAATCACAAAAGCAAACAAACAATCACATAGGAAAATTTCCCTCGACCCCCTTCCCTTAAAAGTCCTTCCTCTCCCTCCATAAATGAATCGACCATCTCAATAAACCACCACCAAAGAGTCCCTCTCCTTCCTTCCAAATCAGAGTCATCAATCTCAACACCCCTCCTCCAAAAAGTCACCCCCTCCCTCTCCCTCCCACTCCCCACCAGTGGAGACTCAAAAGACAAAGCCATACAAAAAAGACAAAAAAAACAAAAGGTAAAGCTATCAAGAGTGTCCTTTTAACAATGAGAGCACCATATCATGAAGGATAATATCTTACACAAAGAATATGTGCTTTTTATCTATTTGTTTATGTTTTTCTTTTCTTTTCCTTTTTTTCTTCTTTTTTTTCATTTCCTTTTTTTTCCTTTCTTAATTCTTTCTTTTTTCTTTTTCTCACATGTTCTGTCCACTTACCTTTTATTCACATAACCATAAAACCAAAAAAACCTTGAAAACCATTCGACAAAAAGGCACAACCCTTACTCACCACCTCATCTCAATTGAACAAGAAAGTTAAAAGTAGAAACAAGACAAAAAACCCCTTCCCCCTCATCAAGAGCACTGCATGGGATTGTCAGAACCATTAACAAGAGAAAAGGTTGAAGGATCCTTGACCTCGAAAGAAGTCCTGCTCAATTAGCAACCCGAGCAACATCGCTGTAAGACAATGAACTCCATCGAAATGTGCATAAAGAAGACTTCCTGTTATGAAAAGAGAGCACAAACCCCACTCCCTTTTTGAAGAGGCACAAGGAGAAAATCATGAAGGCCTCTAGAACCACAAGGAATCGAAACACAAAAACAACGAAAGAAAGCCAACCATTCAACCCCTATAGTACCCCCACTTATCAGCACTCAAAGAAGGACTATGCATAGGGTCCTCCCACTCCTTCCCCCTAATCATAAAAACGCATCAAGACAAGAAAAAAAATGAATAACGGAATTTCCTTATGGGCATGAGGACAGGCGTCAACTTTCTCAAATCCACTCTCTTCCTTTTTTTTTCTTCTATTTTCTTCTATATGGAAATTTCCTCTCCATTTCTTTTATTTTCTTTTATTTTCCTTTTAGAAATTTAATCTTTCTCTCTCTCTCTTCCTTTTTATTATTTTTTTATTGATATTTAATTTACAGATTTCATCACATGAATATCCTTTTCTAACAAACACTTAATTCTAGGATGATATCATAGCCGACCCTTGGGTGAAGCCACCCAAGCAAGGGCTTTAGGCCCCCAATTTGGAAAGGCCTCAAATTTAGAAAAGATTTATAATTTTATAATAATTATAATATAATTAATATATTAAATATATAAAAATTTAAAAAATATATAAGTAAAAAATAATTAATAAAATTATTTGTTCTTTCACTTTTTTAATTATGTGCATAATAAATTTTAATTTTTTATCACTTTTTTATTTCTATAATGCTATTAATTTTCAACTATATTATCTTATTTCCAATCTACTAACGGTCATATGTATTTAATCTCCAACAATTATTTTTTTCTCACTTATGTCTCATATTTCCAATCAACTCATTTAATGATTTTCAACAGTTATTTTTTTTCTATATATAAAACTAATTTTTTTTTTCAATGTATAATATCTACTTTTGAGTTCTTCTTTTCTCATTTGCTCTTTCTTCCTTTAACTTCAATTTTTCTCCAAAAAATATAGAAGAAGTCTGTTCTTTTATTATTTTTATAAAGTCGTGAGTCTCATTTGCGGTTTGCAATAAGCATTCAACAATTAGGTACTATTGTTCTAATCTTCACAAATTTTTTTATTTTAATTTAGAGCTTATATTATATTAAAAGAACTTGATTATAAAAGTTTAATTAAAAATTTTACATCTTACAAAGTTAGAAGAATAAAATTTTGATAATTTTTTTTAATTTCAATAAAAAAACTTCATTTGAATATTTCGCTTTAGATCTTTAAACTTATTGAGCCGTCCCTAGATGATATAATCTTATCAGATTCTATGACACTTTTCAGACCTCTCTTGTTCAACATATTAGTAGAAATTAGATTCCTTCTTATATCCACACCATGAAGCACATTCTATAGCACTACTTCTCTGAAGTAAACATTAAAGTTACCATGCCTTTGTCATGAACATCTATTACATTGCTATTTCCCATAAGAACCTTGCATCCACTATGAATTTTTTTTTTCATTATTTTTGAATTGCGACTTATCCTGGCACACTAATTTTGTTGCTTCCAACAATAAACAAAATCATAGACAACCTCAACGTAAAAATTGATTAATAAAAAAAAATTTCATTGCCGGAAAAATAGTTAATTTTGTTGTTGTTGTAATTCATTGTAAAATTGTAATTGTTAATGAATATCAATGGAATCATGGAACAATAGTGTCAACTGCTTAGACCCAAAAAAAAGAAATTTGTGTAAACTGCTGTTGAATGTTAATTGTTGGAAGAAAAAAAGAATTAAGGTCGGGTTTGAAATTTGAAACAAATTAACGGAAGCAGGCTCCACTTTTTATCAAACTGTAATTTTCCTTGTCCAGTTGTTCAGAACCGGCTAGCTTCACTCCTTACTTCAACCAAACTTATCGAAGAAGGGAGAAGGAAAAGAATAGACAATTGAAAACAAGGCAAGACTAAGGTCTCATGCAAACTCGTTTTCAACGAAGTTAGTTACTTTTATTAACAGAATTATCATCCATTACAAACCCAACCTTCAGAAAACACAAAGAAAGGGAGAAGTATACTAGAAAACATGCGATTAAACCAGTTTCTAGGACAAAACATAATTAAAATGTTTCAGCAGTTTCGAGACGTAAGCCCTTAAAACTCAGACCAAGCTTCCTCCTCCACTTCCTCTTCCACCACAGACGCCAAATACGACTTGTTATCCGGATTCCTTATTGAACAATTGGCACGAACCTCCCCATTCTTTCCAGTCAACACACTCAATTGCCCCATCTTTATCATCGACAGCACAAACTTCTCAAAGAAGAGAGTCTCGTTCACGGCAAAGCTAGTGACAATGGCCCTTGTCCTGCTATCAGTGTACAGGTCTTGGTCCGAGGTGAACAGACCCTGGCGGTTCATGAGATCAACATAGTACTTGTTATCGAATTTGTCAGGGCTCCTTATATCTAACACGGTGGTGTTTGTGGAATTTGCTGTTGGACAAATCCCCTTGAGGTTATTGGCAAAGGTTTTGTCCATGTTAGGGTCTTGAGTAGGGTAAAGCCTATTGGTGAAAGAGGAGCAATGGCTGATGCCAATGGTGTGGCCACCAGAGAGAGCTACTACATCAGTGGGGTCAAAATTTTTGGTAGCGAGGCTGGCGAGAATGGCGTCGGCGTTGTCAGTGGGTGGTGGTAAGTTCTGCAAGGTTACATTTCTTGTGGCAAAAGTCAGTCCATCCCGCCTTCCCAACGGCACGTCATAGTCCGGCCCTCCTGACTGCAATCAAGAAAATGGAGATACATACACATGATATTATTACTTTATTAGCATTGGATTCAATTTTCAACTCCATGACAACTCATTGCAATCAGATGATATTATGTCACTTGCAAAAGTAAAGCTCCCCTCAATCAATTGGAGTTGGTGAGTTTCGTGGAACTTTCACAGGGAAAATTTTGAACAAGAAAGGTTCTATGATAAATTTATAACAAGACTCTAAAGAATCTTCTTTTTCTTGTTGGAGAACTGAAAAAAGAATCATAATTCTATATTGCTAAGCAAACTCATGTGAGACCCAGAGAAAAACTCTTTTTCCTGTACTTGATGGCTGCATCTTTCATACCATAGTTTTATGAACAGAGGAGAAATTAATTAATGAAAGAAACATAGGATGACTTGAACCTCCAATCAAATACAAGCAATATTTCATGATGGGCGTGACATATATACAAGACTTGAACCAGTCCATGGTAACGGAAAACAACTCTAGTTGCCAGAAAATCATTTCATATTGGTAATTAACACCCTCTTCCTGGAGAAAAATGCGTTTCCACATGGATGGAGTCAATGGTCTTCTACCATTCAATCCTTTGATTTTCATTTTTTTTTTCCCATAATTTCGTGATGAGATTTTCCGGGAGAATGGCCAAGTACACAAAACGCGACTTATTAACACTTCTTTTTTATTTAATTCTAACACCTGTATATGTTGGATTTCATTCTCTTCTTTCCAGAAAAAAAAATGACTTGGCCACAGCAATTACCACCATAAATAATAAGTTATTCAGAGGGTCCAGGGTAAAGAAAGGATAGGACCCATGGACACCTAACTTTCACCTAGCGGCCAAAGCTTTAATAAATTTTGACATTATGGCACCAAAACATTGACTCTTGCTCCAATGAACATTTGTTCAAATTTTAAATCCTATGGCCACGTGGCCTATACTGGGAAAAACAGAAAAAAAAAAAAAAAAGTAAG
>NC_030857.1:16386949-16399460 GCF_000208745.1 Theobroma cacao | reverse complement strand
AAAAAAAAAAAAAAAAAAAAAGAAAGTTAGCCAGGCGTGTGTGTCACACCCTCTTTTAACATCCCCCTTTATGAAGGAGAACCATAAGTCAATGGTTTGAATTACGACTTTTTAGCTTATTTAATTATAATTTTTTTTCCTAATTTTTCAGTCCAAAGTTAAAAACTTAATTTGCAAGGCAAAATTGGCTATAGAAAAGGAGCTAATAAAATGGAATGAATTACCAGGTAAACAGAATCACGAGCTGCAAGAGCAAGGATATCAGAGCAAGAGACGACTCTTCCACACTCTTTGTGGACACGCTCACGCAAGTCGTCGATGATCTCGAATGCCGTTGCTCTCAAGCTCAGGTTTGGGGGAGCATCCTGCTCGCTTGGCCCACTTGCTGATCCATCCAGCAGCACCGATCCATCACATCCCTGCAATTTTTTTAATGTATGCATTAATATAGTAATCAATATCAAGTCATCATCATGACCTCATCATATTAATTCACCCTCAAAATTGATCAATACACTAGGCGATATTAAAACAGTCTTGCAATGAAACCCAGAAAGCAAATGAAGCAGATGAAGATATTTTGATTAATTCTTGTTGGTGAAAGCTGAAAAGAAAGTATTAGGGCAATTTAACTTAAAAACCCAGAAAGTATTTCTCCCCTTCCTTTTTTTTTTTTACTCTTTCAGTTGTAATTTGATCTATAAAAATGATTGTTTCCATGAAATTGGCTTCAGTTTCAGAGTTCAAGCAAGTGAAAGATGTAGCAAGTATGCTATACAGTACAGCAAAACAGTGAGAAGAAAAATCTTTTACTGTTCATCACTCAAAGGGATCTTTCTTGAAAAGCAATTACTACTAGTAGACTTTGTATTTGCATATATTACACATAAGGTACCTGAACGAAGCAGTCATGGAAATGAAGACGAAGCAAGCCAGCAGCTTGGCCAATGTCCTTCTTGAACACCTTCTTCAGCTGTTTTCTTATAATGGATTCGACTTTGGGACATGAAGATTTGTAGAAAGTCCATGAGAGGCCGCTCGTTATAGGAGCAGAGCTGTCTGCCTCTGAGATGGAAAAGTAAGGTGCAAGAAAAAGAGAAGAGATCAAAAGGAAAGCAGTGAAACGTCTAGCTTTAGCCATGGCTTCTTGTTGATTTTTTTTTTTCGTGTCCTGGACAAAGCAGAACCGAGACTTATTTATAGCCTGATCAAGTCGTTCAGTAAGACTTTACACACGATAATCTTCCCCTTTTTTTAAAACATTTTATGCTTAGTTTTTTGAATAAAGTCGACATTGTCGTGTACTTCCGTGGCAAGGAATGATTTGCCAATTTATTTTGTTTAAAAATTTTGACAAAGTGCTGTAGACTTTGGAGGGATTGGCAAGATGAAATTGAAAATGAAATGGGTGTTCACATCTAATCAAATTGCAAATTGTTGGGATGCTAAGAGTGAGACATCCCTTATCTAAAGGTGCTAGATTGTTATGGATCAGCCAATAAGATTTTTTAAGGGTGATAAAAATTTAGTACTATTAGAGGCAAGAAACAATATTCTTTCACGTTTTGTCAAACTTGGTGCCCAAGGGCATATACCCTATATATATATTCTTATCATTATTTCAAGATTTTTTTATTTCTTTTTTTGTTCCACAAATGGTTAGAGGTGTCCATAAACCGAGTCAATTAACAACCTTAAAACTTAGGCTCATGCCTGACTGGACTTGATTCATCTATTTACATTTTATTTATTTTAACTCGATCTAACTCTAACCGTCTATTTAAATTTTATTTATTACTAAAAATATTTTTATTTTAATATTATAGTATTTGTAAATATTTTTCAAATTGAAATTAAATAAAAATAATTATTTAATTAAATAATAATGTCATGAACTGAGTTTGGGTCAAAAGAAACCCCATCCAAAACGAGCAAGCTCGTCCTAAGTCGTGGAAAAGTCTAATTTACCTATTGCTAGATTGTTAAACAAGCAATATATAATTATATATAATATATATTAAAATATTTATAAAAGTTTCATTAATTAGGAAAGATAACATATCAACTATGAAATTTTTGGAGAGGGTAATTCATACTTAGTGGCTAATTTTTTTCTATAACCTACAACTACCTCACTACTCAATCAACAGGTATCAACATTGTTTCTTTTTAATCAAATGCAATCTCACTTGATAATAAAATTACTTGTACTATTTTGCAGGAAATATAAAAATTTGCAATTTGTAAAACAGATGGTATAGTTTTTTTCGTACACATAGGTAATATTTTTTATATTATTTATACTCCATTTCACTTTCCAATCTCACTAGTAATTAGATCAATAAATGGAGACGTTTGATGAAAATTACAAATAATAATTACCTAATTACAAAAGTGAAAAGATCACTCTTGATAAATCCATGATATATAAATAATTAATTATTAGTATTTTGGCAGGTGAAATCTATTAGCTAGTCATTAACCTATGTAAAAATTGATTAGCGTCGTATGTTTTGATGCAAATAGCATGATAACTAGTAAAAGATATATTTGATAAACATAGTGAAACTTGACAAGTTTTCTTGAATTTCATCTAGATTGCATATTAAAGCAAATCTGATAAATTATTAAGTCTCAATTTTAAATTTTTAATATTTTATAATGTTTTAACATGAGAAATTAATTTTGTTTATTAATTTACTTTTACGTCCCCAAAGTCCAAACCATTTGAAGAACTATCATGTGATCATAGGTACCAAAAATTAAATAGTAAATTACCATTTTGGTCATCTAAGTTTTTATAATTTTTTGTTTTGGACATTTAATTTTGAAATATCATATTTTGATTACCGACATTTTTAAGTACTATTATTTTGATGATTCATCAGTTAAATGATAACAAGTATCTCACCCGACATTCATGTAACCATTTTGGTCAACTATTATCTGGCATGGTAAGAAAAAGAATTTTTTTTTTAAAAATTTATTTTTACATAATATTTATGATCATGTGATATCGTAACGATAGTATGTAATGTTAAGTTGAAGATTGATCATTTTTTAACTATTGAATGAAAAAAAATAAGATTTACAAATATTAATGAGCAAAAGTAAAAATTTTTTAAAAATAAATTATTAAAATAGTAATTTACTTTAAAAAAAATCACAGTTAAATTCAATGAACCCTATTGATAAAAAAAATCAGATTCACTTTCAATATGCCAATATCACCTTCAAAGCAGGCTAAGGTGGATCAAGTTCAGCCATACAATTTGTAAAGATCCTAATAAATTATCACTGACTTTTCTCTGTTTTCTATTTCAAGGATGACTCAGCATTTAACTTTCTACGTGAAAAACTTATTACCCTTGGTTTATCAAATTGGAATTTGGCAAAACTCCAATCCAAGCAGCCGACGAGCACATTCCTGCCACTCGAACACGTTCTAAAGCCAAAAAGACTGAAATAGGCATGATGCCCTTGACCAAGTGCTACGTACGAAGATCCAAACCCAAACCAAGGACAAATGTAGATGTGATAGATATATATAATCTAAGGAAGATATAAGACATTTATCTATTATTTAAAATTATGCTTGAGTAAATATAATAAAGACATAATACCTAGAAAAATCTCTTAATTATTTTAAAATTTTAATTAAGTTTTTATTTTTTTATTGATTCAATTAAATTTTTGTAATTTTATTTTGAATTAAATAGATTTTTATACTTAACGATTGATTAATTGTCATTGTTAAAATGTCATTTATTTTTTTTATGCAACATGATACTGACATATTATTGTAAATAATGACATGACGTATTGATATAATATAATAAAATGATCACATGTTATTTTCATCATTTACGTCAATATTATATAAATATAAAATAATAAATAATATTTTAATTAATAATAATCAATCTTAATTTATTATAAAAGTCAATTTGATATATAAACAAACTTTACAACTTTTGTAAGGAAAGAAGAAGGTGAAGAACTATGAGCGCGAGACGTGGCGTTATGATCAGGATATTGAAATTAGAGTTGGGGTTGGTGAAAGCCGTTCAATATTTGAAAATGATGGCTCCAACGTAAACTCATTATAAATCTGTTTAGCAACAGACTAAAGAGTTATGATTGTATTTGTGGTCCAAACTCACAGATAACAAAGCTTACAACGTGAGTAAGGTGCGTGAGCTGTTGGACTGCATCACATAAAGTAGGGCAGCTCTATCTCAGCTAAATTTATTTATATTCGTACGAGCCTAGACAAACACTTTTCTTGGTTCAATGAAAGCAGAGAAAAGGCCCACAGCTTGGGCAATAGCTTCTTTATTGTTTTGATCAGAGAATCGAGGAAACAAAGTGGGACATGAGAGCAGCGGGCCATATCCTCCTGTCACCTTGTAATTCTTTGTAGCTTTTTCAAAAAGAAATGGGTGTTGCTTATAGGAAAGGCTCCTGAAGGAGAAAAATTTGAGAGAAAATACCATAAATTTCCATGGTAAAAGCTCAGTATTCACCTTATTTATTGTTGTCTGAGCGAGATTGCTTGTGAGTGTAATCGTTCAAGGAATTTTGCGTCTAGTGACACCATACAGTTGGCGATTTAAATATCTGAAACGTGTGGAACTAAGGGTGGCTATCCAACAATAATTCTCTCCCTAAACTAGGTTTATGGGAGTAAACTCTTGAAACTCAAGGTAGCCGCCAAGGGTGATTTCCCAGATTTGGCTTCATCACTTTTGAGATTATTTCTTTTCTTAGGGAATCTCCTGATGTCATGGATGACATACATTCAAAGTGGAGGAATTTTAGATTATCAGAAGAAGAGGAAGAAGAAGCTTGTCCTACACAAATAAAGTCGGATGCTGGGGCACAATCTACTAGGCATGGTAAAGAATTCTGTCTGGTGGGATTAGTATGGGAGTCCAAAGCGGTCAATAGAGAAGCCCGGAGTAAAACAATGGGTGCTGCGTGGCAATTGCAAGGACGATTAACAGTCAACGTCATCGGGGATAATAAATTTCTATTTGCTTTTTCGATGAAAGGTGATTATGATAGGGTTATAAAGGGTAAACCATGGTGCTTTGACAGAAGTCTACTGGTTTTAAAGGAGTTTGAAGAAGATCTGATGGATCTAGAGGTGATTGAATTTAAGAAGGAGGAATTTTGGATTCAAGTAACTGGCATTCCGCTAAAACTCATAGCGGGAGAAACAGCTAAAGCTATCGGGAATCTAGTCGGCCAATATGTGCGTGTTGACGGTAAAGAAGATGATTTGAGGGACTACTTCCTGAGATATTGGATCTTAAAAAACCTCTGAGACGTGGAATTGTGTTAGCATGTGAGAATAATCAACTCAAATGGATAAACATTCAGTACGAAAGATTATCACGGTTTTGTTATCGTTGTGGAGTATTGGGACATAATGAGAAGGATTACCGCATACCTTGCTTTGATGAAGAAGGTAAGGACGTTTCAAACCAATATGGACCTTTTCTAATAGCACCGTTACAAAGGAAGACTCAAAGAGTGATAATCACAGGAGTAGAGCATGATGTGAATTCGGGTTGCAAAGAGAAGAGTAGGGCTGACAATGTTCTGCCTGATCAATCTTGATTTCAACAAGCAGGGTGCAGGTTTACAACAAAGACACTGAATGAAATTCTGAACATTGAGTCAAAAGTGGCAGAAAGTAGTAATGAAAACTTAGGACCCCTGGGTGGTCTTGGAGATGGGGCGTAAAATGACAAAAGCTTAGAGCCAACGAAGGACTCGGTGAGGCAGATGGATAGTGAAAGATGTGAGCAGGATGTGGAATAGGCTAATAGGGATAATGCGGATGATGGAACCTCAAAAGTTGTTGAACAGGAGAAGTCGGGTTTAACTCAGGGACAGATTTTTGGGAAAATAATGCTGCAAACTGGTTTAATAAATAATGGTGAGAAGAATGAGGCCCAGAAAGGAATGTCTGATGCAATGCAACCGAATATAGAGATAGGCAATATGAAGTATAGTTTTCACAAACAGATTCAGGAGGAAGGGTTAGTAAATGTGCAGGTAAAGCTAGGCTTGGTTTGTGTTTCAACTGCAGGGAACTAGCTAAATAGGAAGCGAAAGGCTATGAGGTCAGAAGGAAAAAGGTGGAGAAACGTAGTAAGGTGGGCCCATGTTTACTTACTGAAACGGCGGTGCTAGAGGGTCAATGTAACGACCTCTATCTCGATCATTATTGGCGTTCGAGACTTACGAGTAAACTCGTCAATCCCGAAAAAGCCTAAGTTGAGATTCCTGTTAATTACATCAAATATACTTTTACGTATATAATCGACTAATGATAATGATACTATCATTTACTCAATCCAGATAAACATTTGTAAATAATAATTCGTTACTAGATGACAATATCCAAATGTCAATAAACTTCCAACAATTTAACGTCATACTTAATGTTCATTACTCAACCATAAAGTCTTTAGTGATTACATATCTGTTGGATTAACAATTTTTACAAGTCTAGCTATCTACACTACTCGACCTCTATGTAGTGGAGCGACTCGAAGTGGAAGTCTAAGATATACCATTACCTACGTTGCAGTAAGTCTCGGTGTGCTGAACAATGCACTTGAGTGGATTACTTATCTGCAAAAGGAAATAAGAGGGTGAGTCTCACAAACTCAGTGATCATTGACTCCGTGAGTAGGGTGTAGATGGAAAACAACCGTACAACAGATAAGTTTGAACATTAAGAATACAAGATTATATAAACAATTTAACTAAAAGAGAGGATGTGTGCCTTAATGTAAACCGAGAATTTTCTTATGCATTGTAATTATTTCAAGTAGCATACCGAATCAGGGTAGTTAAAAATTTCCACGTCGAAACAAATTAATAACCTTATTCAAATCAAATCATTTCAAGTATTACATTAAAACCAATGTACGTAAAAGATTTCTACTATCGAAATCATTTGACATAGTACTCAAATCAAATCAGTAGAATCGAGCAAGCTCCGAAATCAAATATTATTTAAGCTTATATGCAAATCACAAATTGCCTCATACGCGAGGAGTTAAATCCATATCATCGTATAAATAAGGGAGCTACAGAAAATCTTATAGTTCTCACCATGCGTAGAAATATGAGTTCGAAAACCCAAAGAGATGTCACTCTCGAGTAGGTAATAATAATAAAAACTCTTGGACTCGCTTCCACGTAATAACATCCGGGAGCCTCGCCCTACCGGATTCCACAGCCATGATAGTCTCAACAATGTTGGTTGATATTAGAGAAATCAAGCGGTCGCAACAGCGCATACATCTTGTGGCCTAGCCACGTATGTACAACACAGACCATGGCCCTAGCCATGTCTAATAGGTCGTCGACGACCCAAAGGTTCTCTTGCTAGAGCTCACTTATGCACAGGTGTCAAGTCAGTCTCTACAATATGTTTATTATGCTATTCTTACATAAGAATGCATGTTTGCTTACTTGGGTATCTCGAAAATCGTTAAAAGACGGCAATGTACCAAATGGTACAATTAAGTTGAATTAAGCCTCGAACTAGTCCAAATAGAGATTTTAAGATGAAATTGAGAATTTTAAAACCCCATAATGACTTAAAATGGTGATTCAGAGTTTGAAGACCGATTTAGAGTCAAATTGGAATTTTCATGACCTAGGGGCAAAATGGTCATTTTGCTACTCGAGATTAAGATGTGAGTGTTGGATGAAATTTTTGACTAAGATTGATCATTTGGAGTATAATTTGAGTTTGAGAAGTGAAGAATTTTAATTTCGACGTTTTTTCGAGGATAAGGGCAAAATAATCATTTTGCCACCCCAAGGGCAAAATTGTAATTTTACACCACCCAACACTTGTCATGCCCATGGATTTCAGCCATTAGCATTTTATATCATGGATAATTGAAGGATTTTATGTGGTGGTGGAAGAAAGCTTAATTATTAAGTTTTTAAATATGGACCAATAACATTGTGACAAGTGTCAAACTTGGATTATTTTATTATTTGACTTTAAAAATCAGCCCATAACCCTCCCAACTCATTTCTCTTGGTCGGCCAAAGGAAGAAAAGGGAAGAAAAGAAGAAGAACAAAAAGCTAGCTAAGAAATTCAACAGAAATTCACAAAATTTCAAAGAATCAAGTGACAAAAGGTAAGATTTTTCAATTCTAGCTTATGATCTACCTTTCCTATGCATTCTTTTTCACTTTTCATGATTGAGAATCAAGTTTGCATGAGGATACCCTTGCTGGCCGGACATGGGGGGAGGAGTTTTGAACTTGGATTTGGTTAGATTTCAATATATTCTAGTGTATTTAGTTAGTTAGTGATGTGTAACATGAAAAACAAACAAGAAAAATTCATTTTCTTCCATCACCTTCCATTGGCCGAATCTTCCCTATGGTGTGTTGATGGTGGACTTGATTTTATTCAAGTGATTTGATTAGGAATGAATGATTTATGGTGTGAGAATCAAACATGAAAAATTATATTGTTAGTCCACTCACCATGTCCGAATTTTTCAAGAGAAAATGTGAGGATGATTTTGCCACATTTCAAGTTATTTAAATTGTGTTTAATGATTTGGAGTATTGGGAGAGAAATGGAATTGTTTGGAGTTGAATTGGACGTATTAGCCAATTAATTGGGTGATCGATCGAATTAGACCAATACCATTTTATTTAGGTACATAATTGAATTTATATTGAACACCGTATTTAGATAGTTACCCGAGTATTTCACATCCCATTTCATGCATTAGTATAGAGCATGAATTAGTTTTATAACAAATCAGCGTAAATGTAGTAAATGACTTATTGTGCATTATGTCTAGGTGGTGAGCATTCTGGCAAAAGTAAAGAGATGTACCCGAGGATCAAAAATCGAAGTACTCGAAATTCGATTCCCATTACAGTGATTAATCTTATCATGATCTTGATTATCTGAAGTGAATTTTAATTCGTTTTTGTGATTTTATGGAAAATGAGTTTAAATGGTAAATCTTTATGTTTTATAAGCAAACTGTGATTAAATGAAATGATTTTATAAAATTGTTTTGAAATTAAATGATGGTTTGAAAATGGAGTAATTGGAGACTACTTGCTGTGTTGTAAATTATGGTTTGAATAGAATGGCTTATGATAATGTGGGCATGAGTGGCTGGATTGGTAATTATGCTAAACATATGTGAACCGTTGTTTTGCCTTGACATGTTGTGTTGTAAAATAATTGCCATGTCATGCTATTGGAATTTTATTGATTTGGTGGGATATCAATTAGCTTACTGTAGTGGGCGGATTTCTGTGGACCAGCCTATTTAGAGGGGCATGGTAAACCTCGTTATATCTTACCTCGTCCGGAGAGGTGCGTAGGGTAACTTTTGAGGTAAACCTTTAGAGCTCACTTCATGCCAAACCACCACGTGAAGGTGAACTCAGCCAACGCCAAGGAACGGCTATGTTTTCAAAATAAAAACATGATTTATGCGTACATGACTTTTTAACAACCTTGGCCGATTCAGTTGGGATAGCCCCAGGCCAAGGTATCCCTGACAACAGAGTATGAGAATGATTTTTGGCACGAGCCAAGCTTTTCAGGAAATCATAAGCCTCGTTGTTTATTTGGGTGAAATGAATCTATTTTATCTTATTAAAATGAGTTCGAAATGCTGTGAATCATTTTTATGCTAATCTATTTTATCTGTCTCCATTTACTCAGCTCTAGATATTTTAGATGATATTTGTTTACTCACTAGGATTATATAATCTCACCACCCTCATTTTCACCCATTTCAAGCTCAGGATAGTCGGTAGATAGCTCATTTCATTGAGGGCTACAGTTAGACTTGTATCCTAAAAAACTGTAGGTTCATAGCCTTCATTACTTTTAGTCATTCGAGCGCCCACATGTCATTGTTAAATGTTTTGAATACCTAGTTGCGTGTGCTACTGTATGTAGGAATATATTTTGCTTTTGCGCTGTAAAAATTATTTATGTAGTGTTCTATAAAAATGGTTTTATGAAAAATTGGAATATTTTATTCATTATTTTTATTTTATTCCATTAGCTATAATTTCACTTTAAATGAATGTTTTAGATATCTAAATTTATTTTTGATTATGAAATGTGTAAATTTCTCTCATATACTACATTTTAGCTAGTTTCGAAATTTTTAGAAAAAAATGACCAAAATACCCATNATGAAATGTGTAAATTTCTCTCATATACTACGTTTTTAGCTGGTTTCAGAATTTTTTAAAAAAATGACCAAAATACCCTTGTGAGACAGAAAATATTTTTTTTTTATTGTTTTGATTTGAAAATAATTTGTAATTCTTTGTATTTTGATTTTTTGATAACTATTGCTCACCGATGAAGTGCAGAAGCTGATACGAGAGCTTTTGCGAGGTTTCGATTGGCATTCCGGGTAATGAATGTCTATCGGGACATCGCGACGGTTGTCACAGGCTCGATGGGAGTTTTGGGTCGTGACAACGGGGGTCACACTTTTTCAATGTGACATCTGACCTGCTCTCGAATCTCTCGATTTAGTAAACCATTTAAAAGTCGAGTTATGTTCTCAAAAGCTCATTTCAAAACCCTTTCCGAAACATTCAATATAATAATACGATGAAATCCCTTACAAACTTTCTAACATAAAATCGTTGCATGAAGTTAATGTATAAATCCACATGGTGAATATGTGTTTTATTCATGAATGCACACCACACAAACTATAAGGCACATTTTGTATAAATTGTATTGAAAAGCTTGTTTCCCGGTTTAAAAACACTTTACGCATTTAACTTATATACATAAAATCAAAACATTGTCAAACATTTAAGCATCCACAAAATTCCTAGGATTCTACCAGCTCGTGCTTTCCACAAATGTGCTTTTAAAGTAAACCATATATATAGTTACGGGAATTTTAAAATGGACACCGCCTACTCACCTTACGATAGAGGGATACTACGTCACTATTAGCTCGGATGCGTATCTAGCTATTTCTACTTGCCGGTTGCTCATCACTTCCCCCAGCACGCCACCACAGCACACCATTTTTACTTTTGCACTTCCTAACAATAATCCAAACTCAATATATTTAGTGTACATCATTCTCACTTCTCTTTCTCATTCAATCATGAATCCTCATTCAACTAACTTACATCTTGACACGTTTTTACTAAGGTTACTCATATCCTTTGCTTGTGTAATTCTTTAGATTATAAGTACCGGCAACTTCTTTATAACTTTAGCACACATATTAATCTTTTCCAATGATATTTATCAAGTTCAACTATCATTTCCACACCAATAACCTAGCATATGGCAGCAATTATAAATCTACTTTCATCAAGCATTTTCTAAGTTTACATGCACCACAATTTACATTCACATGCTGCCACAAAGCATTACATCAATATTCATTCATGCACACCTACATTCATAACCTTTTAAGCCTTTCACAACAACACATATCCACACATTACATTTTTTCGAGCTTTCAACTATCATAATTGCTTCTAACCGTACCCATAAACATTACATGCCCTACCTTTGTGGTGAGTTTGACCTTGCATTCAACCTTAATGCTCTTCCAATATTCCACTCACCAAGCTGCCAACAATTGCACAATTATTCTTCACAATATTAAACTAATCGTAGGCCTCAAAATGTAGTATTAAACTTACAACTTTTCTTTCACCTTAAATCTACTATGCACCCATGGGTTTGGTGGCTTGCATGCCACCGAATGTTCTCCAATCAAGCTGATCTTTGCTGCCATAAGACATTTCTCTTAGTCACCAACTAATTTTCAAAGATTACTCAAGCTAAAAACAAAAATCCTTAGCTTTCCTCGCTTGAATCACGAAACTGAGCTTCATACCTCCATTGACACTCCACGACTTCTCTCTTGAGTATTGAAGGCTCCTTGGGTAATGAAACAACACAAGTCTACATGATTAGGGAGGAAACCCCACGGTTTTTCTTGGTTTTGTGCAAACCCGTGCCTTTCCTTTCTTTCTCTTTTTTCTTTTTTTCTTTTTTTCCTTTCCTTTCTCCTTTCTCTCTTTTCTTTCTTGGTTATGGGCAAACTCCTCAAGGCCAAGTCTTGAAAATGATTTCCATTTTTCTTATCCATACATGGGCAGATTGCCCAAAGCCACCCTTTTCCATCATTTTTCTCATATTTTCTCTTTATTTCCCTTGCATGGGAGGATTGCCCAAGACTTAATGGCTTTTGACTTTTCTTCTGTGATACCCTGTCAAGCTCGATTAAAAGACGGTATTGTATCGAGTGGTACAACTAAGTTAAATCGAGCCTTGAACTAGTTCAAATAGAAATTCTAAGAGGAATTTGAAAATTTTAAAACCAACAGAATGGCTTAGAATAGTGATTTGGAGTTCAAGGTCCAGTTTGGAGTCCATCAGAAAATTGACCGATTAGGGACAAAACGGTCATTTTACCATTTGATGAT
>NC_030857.1:16352881-16373921 GCF_000208745.1 Theobroma cacao | reverse complement strand
CATTTGGCCGAATTTTCTATAGGGCATGTTGATGATGGATTTGGTTGTAATTCATGTTATTTAGCTAGGAATTGATGAATTATGATGTTGGATATCGAAACTGGTTATTGAAAAGTATAGTTCCTTTAGAAAATGGCTTGATGGAAACCGAAAAAATCATAGTAAATGGACTTGGGTTTGATTCCTAATGATATATATGGATTTACAAGATTGTGTAGACATTGATTAGTATGTTAGTTCGGAATCAGAATGAATTTCAGAACATGGTGAAGTTAGTCAAAAATCAAGTTCATTGTAATACTTTGGTGTATTAGATTATTGGAAGTGTAATGAATATATTTGGAGTTGAATCGGATGTTTTGGTTAAATCAATGGTGTATAGTACGAATTAGGTCGAATACAAATTCCTTCCGATCACAATTGAACCTACGTAGAACATCGTCTTTAAGTGACTATCCAAACATTTCTCATTCAACTTCATGCATTCATATAGAGTCTGAAATAGTTTTATAACAATTTGACACCAATGTATTGAATTACGTATCATGTATTATGGATAGGTGCTGAACCCCCCGATAAGCGCAAAGATATCGTGCCGGAGGACCGAGAATAGGAGTACTCTTACCACTCCAAATTCCCATTATAGTGAGTAATCAGATGTTCATCTTAATTTTCTAAAGTGGTTTATACTTGTTTTATGATTTTAAAGAATAAGGCACTTAATTTGCAAATTATTATGTTTTACATTTTAAATGTTGGTTAAATGAATGAGATTTATAAATTATTCTGAAACTAAATGTTGAATTTCGAAATAGAGTAAGTGGAGGCTAGACATTCGTATTATATATATATACATGATTTGAATTGATGGCTTATGAAATTGTGGTAGCATGAATGGCTGGAATTGTGGTTTTGTGAATTATATAAATTATTTTGTCTTACATTGACAGGCTGGATAGTACTATATCAGCCATGTTATGCTGTCGAAATTTTATTAATTTGGTGGGTTATGTATTTAGCTTATTGCAGTGGGCAGGTTTTCGTGGACTAGCCTATTAGAGGGGCGCGGTAAACCCTATTATATTTACCTCAGTACGAGAGGCACGGAGGGTATCTCCTAAGGTAAAGTTTAGAGTTCACTTCACGCAGAACCGCCACGTGAAAGTGAAACTCAGCCAACGCCAAGGAACGACTATGTTTTTAAACGTGAAAACATGTTTTATGTGTATGTCTTTTTAACTACCTTGGCGGACTCGGTTGGATGCTCGGCGCAAGGCATCATTGAGTACTAATTTTTGGCATGAGCCAAGTTTTTAAGAAAGTCATAAGCCTTGTTGATTATTTTTGATGAAATGTAATTGATTTATATGGGTTGAAATGAGATTTGATGTTATGAATCATATTATACTGAGATGTTTTTAAATTGTCTCCATTTACTCGACTTTAGATGTTATAGATGAAATTTGCTTACTCACTGGGTTTATAAAAACTCACCCCTTCTTTTCACCTATTTCAGGCTTAGGGTAGTGTGTAGACCGCTGATTATGTCGAGGGTTTGTTTTTGGATTTGCACCCTTAGAAATCGTAAGTCTATAGTCTTGTTTATTTTGTTATTTTAGAGGCCCACATGTCATTGCAGAATATTTTTGTATACTTGGTTTAGTGTGCTATTATATATATGAACTTATTTTGCTTTTATGCTACAAAAATTATTTACGCAGAGTTCTATAAATATTGTTTTATAAGAAAATGTAATTTTTTATTTAATATTTTTATTTAATTTGAATAGCTATAATTTCACTTTAAATTGATGAATTAGACAATGAAACTTATTTTTAGACATGAAATGGATGCTTATTACTTGTATATCATATTTTTACCAGGGTTCGAAATTTTGGATAAAATGACCAAAATACCCTTGTGTAGTAGAAATTACTTTTTGATTGTTTTTTATTTGAAATTAGTTTATATTTCTTTAAAATAAGGTATTTAATAACTGTTGCTGACAAGGGAGAAGTAAAACTGATGCGAAAGCCTTGCGAGGTTTCGGTTGGCATTTCGGGTAATGAATGTTAATCGAAACGTCGCAGCGGTTGTCACGAGCTCCATGAGAATTTCGAGTCGTGACAATACTTATAATTTTATTATGTCAAAATAATGTCACTCGTTTGCCAACTCCTAGTGGTATCAGTAATCAAATATACATATTTGACTTATAACATGGATACTAGCGGTTTACATCACATATACGTGTTCACAGGTAACAGACCCTTGACCGTTAGCGGAGTGACCATGGGTGAAGGTACAGCTACTGAGATGCCATAGTACCTACCAAGGAGGCGAGCATACATGGACAACTCAATCTAGGTCCCAACTAGCTCTAAATCTGAAAACATGAAGTTTAAAAATGTGAGTATAAAACTTAGTGAGTGAACATAAGAAGGGAACAAGCAATCGATAAGGAAAACTTGGAAATCATGATGCATTTGTTTCAAAAACAATGCAATTGATTTAATTTCTTACTAAAAACCCCTCATTTCAAGCTTTGATTAATAACCTCGTAGTGTTGCAAAAACCCATGATCAATCCATGAAGTTAAATGGGTTAAAAATATGTCAAAATCAATCAAGGTAGCAAGTAAGACAGCAAGTTTCTCGCTACAGCGAGAAATAGTCTCAATTTGGATATGTTTTGGTTTTATCAGCATATCTCCCACTACAGAAGTTCAATTGACCTAATTTTTAGACCATTAGAAAGCTAAGAGGCTGGGCTACAACTTTTATGTTTACTAATTTTCTCAGTTCTGACTGGAAGGTGGTCAAAATCATTGTCAAATTGGAAGTACTGCACTAGGAATCTGGAACTACTCAAGAGTTTCTTGGTGCAGCGAGATTCAGGGTGGATGACAATTGAGGGGTTTTCACATGCCACAAAATCCATTCCTACCATATTGCACATCAAAGTGAACACATTGAAAATAATCAAGTTTCTCATTATTCATTTCAATCACATATTATAATCATAAACTTTCTATCACATATACATATATAAACACGTACACCACCCCACTTCATTCATCGTCATAGCCGGGTCATCATCATTGGCTTATGTGCACTCCCTACTCACACATAGCCGGGTCATCATCGGCTTATGCGCACTCCCTACTCGCACATAGCCGGGTCATTATCGGTGTATGCGCACTCCCTACTCGCACATAGCCAGGTCATCATCAACTCATGTGCACTCCCACATCGCACATAGCTAGGTCATCATTATCACACAACATTATTCATCAATGCACAACACATATTCATATATATACATACCAACATAATATAGGAGCACATGGATTCATCTTTTTACACATTTCACATTTTCATAACATCAAAACATTTTATCAAAGGCTTGTTCCCTTGCATAATTTAATGAAAACCAAGTAAAATCATTTAAATGCTTCATCCCAACACATATGTATTTCCCAAAAATACTTTGATGCAAGTTCACTCACCTTACGATAGTGGGATATTACATCGCTATTTGTTCGGAGGCATATCTAGCTATTCTTACTTGCCGGTTGCTTGTAACTTGCTTCTACACGCCGCTATAGTACACTATCTTTACTTTGGTACTTCCTATCAACAATCCAAACTTAATATAATTAGTGCATCAATTCCACTTCTATTTCTCATTTTATCATGAATCCATATTTGACTAACTCACATCTTAATACATTTTTACTAAAATCGTTCACATCCTTTGCTTACGTAACTCTTTATATTATAAACACCGGCAACTTATTTGTTATATTAAGTGCCTACTTAACCCTTCTATGTAACTTCCGTCTAAATCCATCTTATATTTCCTTAATAGTAACCATATTTATAGCAACCACAATCATTTCAAATCTACTCAATTATTTTTCAATTTCCATCCACCTTATTCCTCCTTATTTCTTCCAATTAATATACCATGCAACTTAACACTTCCAACTAATTTATGCAAATAGATCCTTCCGACAACAATAATTCCTCACTATGAATCATTTTAAAATTTCTTAATTTCAATTAAAATACTATTCATTCATTTCATATTTTCTTCTTTCCTTTAATTCTATGAGATATCATAAAAGAATTTTTAAATATTGTATTAAAGCAATTTAAATTTAATACATACACTAATAATCAAAATTTAGCTAAGCAAGATGGACTAGCCCTAAATAATCCAAATTCATAACAAGCCTAAAAAAAAAAAAAAGCAAGGCAATTTTTTTCCCCTATTTGAGTTGGGTGGCCCAAGTCTCCACCTTTTTTCTCTATCCCTTTCTTTTCCTCCTTATTCCAGCCAACCTTCTCATGAACCAGCAACCATGGACAGCACAAGCTCTCTCTCTCTCTCTTCAAAACCCGATCACCACAAGTCTAGCTTTCTTTATTTCTTTTCCTCCCTTTCTTTATTTCTTTTCTCTCATTGGTTCGGTCGAACTTCCTTCTTTCTTTTTCTTTCCTTTCTTCCTTCTCTTTTCTCTCCTTGGTTTGGCCGAACTCCTTTCTCTCTTTTTCTTTCCTTTCTTCTTTCTTTCTTTCCCTCATTCTCCTTCCTTTCCTTTCTCCTTTCTTCTTTCTTTTTCTTTCTTTTCTTCTCGGTTTGGCAGATTTTTGTTCTCTCACTCGGGTCCCAACTTTCCAGACCACTCTCTTGCTCTCTCTTTTTTTAAAAAAAATGGCTGGCTGATACAAGAAAAAGGACAAATAAATATTCATTTCATGTGCTGCCATCTGAGGAGAAAAACCGGACATGCCTTGTCCCATCACCCTTTCTCTTATTTGTTTCATTTCTTCCTTCATTATGTGCATTGGTCGGCCCCCACATCTTTCACTCATAATCGGCTCTTTTGCCCTTTTTCTTTATCTTCTCAATTGGTTGATGATAAAATGAAAGAGACAAAAGAAAGGCTTGCCTAATGTTCCTTCATGGTGGGGCCGACACATGACAAGTTTCATGTCAATGTTCCCCTACCCCTTTTTCTTTTATTTACTTATTCATGCTCCATATATCATTTATATTTATATTTAATTATTCTTTGGTCTATTTGACATGTTTTAAATTTCAATTTCCTTCTATCTTTCTTCCTCTACGCGTGTACCACTAAATTATCAAAGTTGTACTTCAACGCGGTATTATCAAAATATTTAAATATTTATTTACCCGTACTAGTTCGATTTAATAAAAACACGCGTCTCACTTACGTCATTTATCTTCAAAATTCATTCGTATTTCTTCTCCCCCACTTGGATTGACCATATAATCCCTCTTCACAACTAATTCCAATATCTGATTAAATATTACTATTTTAATAATATTTTATTAATAAAATATTATTTTATTCCAAAATTTTTCACTTGTCTCCTCTGGTCTCGAAACATCTTATTATGTCTCAATTTACTTCCAAATCATCTTTTAACTTGCTAATTCATCCTCGACAAGGGTATGATCATTTAATTATTATTTTCGTGCTTGCGAAATATTTTACTCTTGAGCATTCCTTTCACCTTTTATCGCTCTTTAGCACATAATTTTGTACCAATTAGCCCTTCGTCTTACCAAGACGGTTACATTGACTATATAAGGGTACGGGGTGTTACAGGGGTGTTACAATCAAGATGACCTGTACCACCTAGATAAATGAGGATGGTAAGTTGGAATTGTCGAGCGCTCGGGAACCCTTGCACAATTCAGATGCTCCTTAAGTACTTGAGGAGTTTAATCCCAAAATTTAATTTTTAATGGAAACTAAAAGACATAATTTTGAGATGGAAAGGCTAAGGCTGTGGTTTGGCTGTGATTATTGCTTTGTGGTGGATGCTGTAGGTAGATTTGGAGGATTAGCAATGTTGTGGAATAAAGGCACATTATTGTCAATGAAGCCTTTTTCTTTGCACCACATTGACATAGAGATTTTGTTGAAGGGTGATGTATGGTGGATGACTAAATTTTATGGTTACCCAAATAACTCTGAGAAAGCATTAAGCTGGAGTTTGTTGTGGACTTTGAAGACATAGGCGTAAGGCCCTTAGGTTTGCTTAGGTGATTTCAATGAGATATTTTATGATAGTGAAAAATCTGGTGGAGCAGACAGAAGTGCGTCTCAAATGAAGGCTTTTAAGGAAGCTTGTGAGGATTGTGGATTGTGAGACTTGGGGTATAGGGATCCTAGATTCACATGGTGGAATAATAGAAAATATGATGTGCATATTTAGTGCCGGTTGGATAAGATTCTTGTTAATGATGAGTGGGCTTCTAAATTCCCACGTGTGGTAGTTTTCACTGAAGTTCTAGGGGCATTAGATCATTTGGCACTGAGGCTTAATCTTTATTTTCAGAAAAAAGTACAATGGAAGCATCGATTTCATTTTAAGTCAACTTGGCTGAATGATGATTCTTGTAAATAGATTGTCTCAGATGAATAGAGAGTACTAAATGCATCTTCAATTAACTTTCTAGGTAAATGGAACAATGTAAAAAATTATTTACTTCTCTTAAGCCCAATCCGCTGAAAGATATGCAAGACAGAATAAAAAAGAAGCAAAGAGAGCTACAAGATGTTCACAAATATGAGGTTACTGTTGACAAAACCAATACCATTAAAGCCTTGCAGCGAGATTTGTGAGAGCTGGCCAAGGAAGAGGAAATAATGTGGAAGTATTGTTCCAGGGCTGATTGGCTCAAGGAAGGTGATAAAAATTCAAAATTCTTTCACCAGAGAGCATCTGATAGGAAAAAGAAAAATACTATTTAGGCTATGAAGAAAAACAATGGTGAATGGGTGGACTCACAAGGGATATCTACACAGAGGTAAACAATTTTTTCTCCTAGTTATTTACAATGTCCAATCCTTCGATTGTTGAAGAGGTGCTAGCTTTTATCCAACCGAAAGTGACAATGGACATGAATGAGGGACTGCTTGCTGATATTTCACTTGAGGAGGTTAAATCTGCACTTTTTCAAATACATCCATTAAAAGCCCCAAGACCGGATGGATTGCCAGCTTTATTCTACCGAAGGTATTGGGATTTCTTGGGGGTAAGTATTTATCGATTTGTGGTGGATTTCCTTAAAGGCTGAATAAATAATGATGTTAACCATGCCTATATAGCTCTTGTACCAAAAGTTAATAACCCCGAGCTAGTTAGTCAATTCAGACCCATCAGTTTTTGCAATGTACTGTATAAAATAGCATTTAAGGTGCTAACTAATAGGTTGAAGTCTATATTGCCTAATAACATAGCAAAGAATCAGAGTGCCTTTGTTCCTAGTAGATTAATCACTGATAACGTGATTGTAACGCATGAGGTGATACACTTTCTGCATAACAAGAGACAGGGATGGGTGGGTGACTTTGCTGTTAAGCTAGATATGAGCGAAGCATATGATCGAGTAAAATGGTTTTTTGTACAAGGTATGCTACAGAAACTTGGGTTTACTGAGATATTCATAGTTATTACTATGAGGTGTGTTTCAACTATTACTTACTTTGTTATACTCAATGGGGTACCAGGGAAGAGAATAATCCCGTCTAGATGTTTGAGACAAGGTGACCTAATGTCTCCATTTATTTTCATTATTATCTCTGAGGCTTTATCTAGTTTATTGACAGCTGCGAAAGAGAGAAAAAATATTTCTAGTTTAAAGGTGAATAGGAGTGGCCTAAATATTACTCATTTGTTCTTTGCTGATGATAGTATGATATTCAGAAAGTAAGAGGTCAAGAGGCTAGGAGTCTTAAAAATCTATTTTTATGGTATGAGCATGCATCAGGTCAAAAAATAAACTTTGAGAAGTCTACGGTGTTATTTGGTAGAAATACTAGTTCCACTAATGTAGACACTGTGTGTCAAATTCTTGGTGTGCAGCGAATCCATTAGGGAGGAAAGTATCTTGGAATGCCTTTGATTTGTGGAGGTTTGAGAAAACAAATTTTCAATTATGTTAAGGAAAGAGTTATGAAATGAATCTCTAATTGGAAGAACAAGTTACTTTCGATAGTTGGCAGAGAAATGTTGATCAAGGCAGTGGCACAAGCAATTCCAACTTATGTTATGAGTTGCTTTAAGTTACCAGATGGCTTATGTAAAGAAATCAATTCTGTTATTGCAAAGTTTTGGTGGGTAGGAAGTGAAAATAATTCAAAGATCCATTAGAAGAATTGGCAAGTTGTGTGCACTTTAAAGAACTCTAGAGGGTTGGGTTTTAGAAACACTCAGAAATTTAATATAGCCATGTTAACTAAATAGGGATTGCGTTGGCAAATGGAGAAGCCTACTCTTGCATTTAAGGTTTTGAAGGCTCGATATTTTCCTAGATCATTATTCATGGAAGCACCATTAGGATCTAATCCAAGTTATTTGTGGAGAAGCTTATGGGAAAGTCAAAAACTTAATTACAAAGGATCCTGTTGGAGAGTTGGTGATGGGAGAACGATTTTGGTTAAAAGGAACAATTGGATCCCTTATGATACACCTAGGTTGGTTGTTTCATGTAGTAATATGGTGTCAAACTATCACGACTCGGTACTCTCTTTGAGCCCGTGACAATCGTCGCGATGTCCCAATAGACATACCTTACTCGAAATGTCAACCGAAACCTCGCAAGGCTCTAGCATCAGTTCTCCACCTCCCCTGTGAGCAGCAGTTACTAAATATCATAATTTAAAGGAATATAGACTATTTTCAAATCAAAGACAATCAAAAGTAATTACTNTTTTAAAGGAATATAGACTATTTTGAAATCAAAGACAATCAAAAAGTAATTTCTATCACATAGAGGTAATTTGGTCATTTTACCCAAAACTTTCGAAACCTGCTAAAAATATAATATATAAATAAAAAATATACATTTCATATCTAAAAATAAATTTAGGTATCTAAATCATCCATTTAAAGTGAAATTATAGCTAATAAAACTAAATAAAAATATTGAATAAAATATTTTATTTTCATATAAAACAATATTTATAAAATTCTACATAAACAGTTAATGAAAAATAATAACAAAATAAATTCGTATATATAATAGCACATCGCGCCATGGTATACAAAAATATCCTACAATGACATGTGAGTCCCAAAATAACAAAAATAAACACGACTGTAAACCTACGATTTCTAAGGGTGCGAATTCAAAACAAACCCTCGACAAAATTGGAGGTCTACAAACTGCCCTGAGCCTGAAATGGGTGAAAAGAAGGGTTATGAGTTTTTTATAAACCTAGTGAGTAAGCAAAGATCATCTATGACATCTAAAGCCGAGTAAATGAAGATAATTAAAACATTTCATCATAATATGATTCATAACATTAAAACTCATTTCAACCCATATAAAATAGTTACATTTCATAAAAAAAATCAACAAGGCTTATGACTCTCTTAAAAACTTGGCTCGTGACAAAACTTGTACTCGGTGACACCTTGCGCAAGGCATCCAACCGAGTTCGCCAAGGCTGTTAAAATAACAAATACACATAAAACATGTTTTTACGTTTAAAAACATAGCCGTTCTTTGGCATTGGCTGAGTTTCACCCTCACGTGGTGGTTTGGCGTGAAGTGAACTCTAAACTACCTTAGGAGATACCCTCCGTGTCTTTCATACTAAGGTAAAATATGATGGGGTTTACGGTGCCCCTCTAATAGGTTGGTCCACGAAAACCCGCCCACTGTAGTAAGCTAATCAATTACCCCACCAAATTAATAAAAATTTCGGCAGTATGACATGGCTAATATGATATTACCCAGCCTGTCAAGGTAAAACAAAACAGTTCATATATTCCACACAAATACAAATCCAACCATTCATGCCATCACATTGTCATAAGCCATCAATTCAAACCATATGTCAATTACAAATCCCGTTATGCCGATACATTTATTACAAAGCAGGGTCGGTATAACTAACAATAGTCAAAACATATATATAACGCAAGTATATAGTCTCCACTTACTCAATTTCCAAAACCAGGATTGAATTTCAAACCAAATTGTGAATGTCATTATATTTAACCAACACTTCAGTTATAAAACATAATAGTTTACAATTTAAGTTCATTATTCTTTAAAATCATGAAAACGAGTATAAACTTCTTTAGATAGTTAAGATGATAGTCTGATTACTCACAATAACGGTAGTACTCCTACTCCTGGTCCTCGAATACGATATCCTTGCCCTTACTAGAGGGCTCATCACCTATACCTAATACACAAGTAATTCAATACATTTGTGCTAAACTGTTATAAAACTATTCCAGACTCTATATGAATGCATGAAATTGAATGAGGAATGTTCGAATAATCACTTAAAGATGGTGTTCTACGTAGGTTCAATTGTTATTGAACTGAAATGGTATTTGACCTAACTCGCACTATACATTGTTTAATTAGTTAAAACATCCGATTCAACTCCAAATAGATTCATTGCACTTTCGGTACTTCAAATACACCCAAAGTACCTCAATAAACTTGATTGTGACTTAAATTATCACATTCGAAACTCATTTCGATTCTGAACTAACGTGCTAATAAGTGTCAACAGAGTCTAATAAGTCCGCATATATCATTAGAAATCAAATCCAACTCCATTTACCATGATTTTTTCGTTGTCGGTCAAGTCGTTTATTAAAGGAACTATACTTTTCGATAACCATTGTTGATATCCAACACCATAAATCATCAAATACGAGCTAAATAATATGAAATATAACAAAATTCATCATCAATATTTCCCTTATTAAATTCGACCAAGGAGGGTTTAGTGAAGAACATGTGGTTTTCTTGCTTGTTTTTCATACCGAATATCACAAAACCACTAAAAACACCTAGATAGCATAAAATCTAACAAAAACCATCATCAAAACTTCCCCCCCTTGATTCAGCCAACATGACTTCCTCCATGAAAGTTTGGATTTCAACCATAGAAAATGAAAAAGAAAGCATGGGAGAGGTGAATCTTAAGCTAAAATCGCGAAATCTTGCCTCAGATCGTTTCGTTTTTCGGTAACCGATGAATTTCTCTTGAATTTTCTTCCTCAAGGGTTGTTTCTATTCTTTCCCCCCTTTTCTTTGGCTTGCACGGCAATGAAAGAAGAATTGGGAGAGTTTTATGTTAGTTTATAAAGAAAATTATAAAAGAATTAAAGCTTGACACGTGTCAACGTGTGAATGGTTCATGGTTAAAACTTAACTATTAAGCATTTTCTTACCACCACATATAATACCTTAATTATCCAAAGTATAAAAATGATAATAGGTGAAATTCATGGGCTTGACAAGTGTCACGGTGGTGTAAAATTTTAAAAATTTCAATTACGTCATCATGGACACGTGAAATGATCGATTTGCCCTTATGCTCGAAAAATGTCAGAATTGGAATTTTTTACTTCTCAAATTCAAATTATGCTCCAAATAGTCAAACTTGGTCAAAAATCTTGTCCAACATTCCAATTTTTGCCATCGGGTGGCAAAATGACCATTTTGCCTCTACGTTATAAAAGTTTCCGATTGGATTCCAAATTAATCCTCAAACTCCGAATCACCATTTTAAGACATTCTAAGGTTCAATAACTCTCAAATACATCCTAAACTATCTATTTGGACTAGTTCGAGGTTTTAATCGACTTAATTATACCACTAGGTACGATACCGACTTTTAACAATTTTTCGAGGCATCCAAGTATGTAGACATGCTATCAAATATATGAATGACATGGCAAGTATATAATAGAGCTGAGCATGGCACAAACTCAACAAAGTTAAGCGATTTTATTTTGGTTGACCAAATGATATGGGATGAGCTGAAAATCAGTGAATATTTTCCTTCATATGAAAGGGACCTTATTCTATCATTGCCTTTAAGTATCAGACGACCAGCAGATCAATTGGTATGGAATAATAGTTCAGATGTTGAATACAAGGTATGATTGGGATATCAATTACTTTGCTTCGAAGTGGGAAATTGTCAAACCCTATTTTATAAAATAATTACGATGTCATTTACATGCTCATATAGAATGTTTGCATATTTAGGAAGTTCGAGAAATTGTTAAAAGACGATATTGCCCATAATGGTACCATTAAGTCGATTAAGCCTCGAACTAGTTCAAATAGAAATTTTAAGGTGAAATTAAGAGTTTCACAGTCTAGGGATGACTCAAAATGTAATTCAGAGTTCGAGGATCAATTTGGAGTCAAACTAAAATTTTCACTATCTAGGGGCAAAATGGTCATTTGCCACTTGGGGATAAAATGAAAATTTTTAGAAAAGATTTTTTAGCCCCATTTGACTTATTGGAGTATGATTTGAGTATTGGAGTATGATTTGAGGTTTAGAAGTGAAAAATTTTAATTTCGATATAATTTAGAGTATAGGGGCGAAATGGTAATTTTGCCATCCCAAGGGTAAATTGGTAAATTTTCACCCCCAACAATTGTCAAGACTAAGGGATTTTATTCATCATGAAAATGGATAAACATGAGAAATGTGTGGTGGAGAATTAAAGAATTAAAAGTCAAATATTTAAAATTTGAACCAATAAGGAAATACCATGTGTCATGCTTTTATTATTTTATTGTTTCTTTATAAAAAGGCATAAAAATCAGCCCATTTCTCCCATAGTGGTCGGCCAAACCAGAAGAGAAGAGAAACCAAGGAAGAACAAACCCTAGGTGGGAAAAATCAAAGAGAAAGTGTTGGAATTCAAGGATTTGATCAAGCAAAGGTAAAATTTCTTTGATTTTGCTAGTGATTTACCTTACCCATGCATTTTTCCTTAATTTCCATGGTTGAAAAGCATGCTTTCATGATGAATTCATGGCTGGTCAAAATGGGTATGGAGAGAGAATGATCTTGGATTGGTTTGATTTTTAGGTATGTTAGTGTTTTTAGGTGATTAATGATGTGTAGCATGAAAACAAGTGAAGAAAACCACCAAAGGTTTGGTGTCCATCAATAGCCGAATTCTCTAAGTGAATAATGAGGAAGAATGGGATGTTATTCTAGGTGATTTGATTAAGAAATAATAGGTTTTGGTGAATTGAGGGATTGAAAAAGAAATGGACCAAGTTGGAGTGAAATTGGACGCATTGGCCAATTTATCGGATGAAAAATCGACTTAGGCCAATACTGGGTCTAGATGGCTACCCGTGCATTTTTCATTTCATTCCACGCATATATATCAAGCCTAAAAAAGCTTATTACTGTTCGACACAATTTAATTGGAATATGTGTCATGGATTATGGCTAGGTGGTGAGCCATTGGATACGGGTAAATGACTATACCCGCGAACTGAAAATAGGAGTATTTCTACTCCAATACTGTGACTGGACAATTTATCATCTTAAATATCTAGAGTAATTATACTTGTTTGATGTTTTTATTGAATGGTGAGTTTAAATGATAAAATATTATGTTTTCTAATTAAAATATTTTTTTTAATAAAAATGAGATTTATACTGGTTTTGAAATCAAATATTGTTTTGGGAAAATTGAGTATATGGAGACTGTGTTGAAATTTTTGATTTTATATGTTATTGAAATTGTGGCTTATGACACTATGGTAGCATGATGGCTAAATTTTTGGAGTTGGCATGAAATATATGAACAGTTTTGGATTGGTCTCGGTAGACTGGATAAAATTTTATTTGTCATATTATGCTACTGAAAATTTTATGGGCCTGGTGGCATATTAAACGATCACTGCAGTGGTGGGGGTTTTCGGGGACTGCCTATGAGAAGGGCACGGTAACCCAATTATATAATTACCTCCGAGGGGAGATGTTGGATGAAGTATCTCCTGAGGTAAGATTTGAGTGCACCTCACGTTCGGGCCACCACGTGAGAGTGAGATTCAGTCAACACCAAGGAACGACTATGTGTCAGATGCGAAAACATGTTTATGGATATGGGACATTTAACAGCCTTGGCGGTCTCAGTGGGATACCTTGACGAAGGTACCCGTGAGAATGATTCTGGTAGGGGCCAAGTTTAAGAAATTCATAAGCCAGGAAATTTTGACGAAAAGAAATTGTTTGGTATAGATTGAAATGAATTTTGCGTTATGAACATTATTGAGATATAACGTTTTAATATTGTCTCCATCTACTCGACTTTAGATGCTTTTGATGGTAATTGTTTACTCATTAGGATTATGTAATCTCACCCCTCTTCCTATTCATTTTTCAAGTTGAGGACAGTTTATTGATAGTTGATTAAGACAAGAATTAATCTCGGAGCTGTATCCTAGAAAGTAAGGGTTGGTAGCCCTACACCTTCTTGGTCAGTTGGGGGCACACGTGTCACTGTGAAAGTAAATTTTATACTTCAGTTATCTGATTTAAAGTATGTATGAACATATTTAGCTTTCACACCATGTTTTTGACCGGTTTCGGTATTTTGAAAAAAAAGTGACTAAAATACCCCTGTGAGGCAAAAATAAATTTTCACTGTTTTTGGATGGGAAAATGGTCCATTTCGTTTCAAACACGATTTTAGTTACTGTCGATCACAAGGGTGGTAAAAAAATTGCTACGAAAGCCTTGCGAGGTTTCGGTCAGCATTCGGGGTAAAGAATGTTTGATGAGACTTCGCGGTGGTTGTCACGGGCTAGATGGGAGTTTCGGGTC
Organism: Theobroma cacao; assembly: GCF_000208745.1. Taxonomy (NCBI): domain Eukaryota; kingdom Viridiplantae; phylum Streptophyta; class Magnoliopsida; order Malvales; family Malvaceae; genus Theobroma; species Theobroma cacao. The sequence goes on along the minus strand of NC_030857.1, from coordinate 16,359,253 downwards.
GTGATAGAAATAATCATGCATCAGGATCGTCCAACAATGAAGTTTTTAGATAGAGAAAATTATGGTCACTTAACTTACCAAGGAAAATAATTCTATTTATATGAAAGGTAATGACTGGCTATCTTCTTACTAGAGCTGTTTTGATTCGGAGAAGAATTAATATTGAGTCTGGTTGTCCATTTTGTGGAAATGAGTTAGAGACTAATTTCCATATTTTCTGTGAATGTCCGTTTGCTAGAGCTGCTTGGCTGTATTCAAAATGGGGCTTTAGAGACATTCTGCTACAATTCTCTTCAACAAGAGAATGGGTAAATATGTTGTTACAACACCTTGCCAAGGATGCCGTAAAGGAGATTATTTGTGTTTTGTGGGCAATTTGGAAAGGAAGAAATCTAACAATTTTTAAGCAAGATAGGAAGGAACTGAATGAATGTGTGGAATTGGGCTATGATATGTGTTGTCAATATAGGTCTGTTGTAGCTCTCACTAATATGGTTACATAACCAAATGTATCTACCGAGCTTAACTGGCGATCTCCAGTTCACGTCAAATTGAATTGTGATGCTGCCACTTTTGCTGAAAATGTAGATAAATACGTAGGGGCAGGGTTCATTGTGAGAGACCATAATGGGGAATTCTTACTTGCAGGAGGGTCGAAGATAGCACACTACTCTACTCAATTGGTAGCCAAACTTAAAGCTTTGTTATGGAAACTGGGCATATGTCAGCAGGAACAAGTATAGATTTCGGAGATTAAGCTTGATTGTGTGCAAGTAGTCAAGTGGATAAAGGGCCAACAATTTAATGGAGTGGTGGGGCATATTATCGAGATTGTTGCTCAGTTTTACGTCAGTTAAACAACTCAATAATCAAGCACTACAGGAGGACAACTAATTTGGTGGCTCTTGAGATCACAAAGACAATTCAAGAGCTGGGTATGACTCAAATTGTTTGGAGGAAAATATCCACTATACCTATGTCAATTCAAGCTGTAATTCGGAGTGACATTGTCAACATATGAAGATAATTATTGATATTAGGTTGGCATGGTTAATGAGTACTCTTTTTCCTACTAATGGGTTTTGTCCCACGAGGTTTTCCCACAAGTAGGTTTTAACAAGGCTCATACTAAGCCATAGGTCTTGTACAATGTGAGAGGTCTTGGTTAGTTAAATTGGTTTACTCATATTGTAGATTGATATTTCATGATGGAATGAAATCATATCTTAAAAAAAAAAAAACGATGGCTATCCAACAGATCAGGTTATAATGAAAGTTAGAGTTATTTCAAGTTTTGATCCATTACATCAAGTCATTTCGATTTTTAAATATTATCATATGGATTATTAACTTTTTATATTAATTTAAAATAGACTCAAGTTTGCATCATTATTTTATTTATAATAATTCATAGGTATAATATTTAAAAAAATTTAAAATATTTAGAAATTTTCAAATAAGTTTTTTTTATTACATTCATTAAATTTTTGTATTTTTATTTTGAATCAAATAGACCATTCTATTTTTAATCAAAATGCAACTTGTCATTTTATGCTATGTAATGCTGACATGGGATATTTATATGTTATATCAAATAATGGCGTGGCATGATTGCATGATCACGTGATATTTTCACTTTTCATGTCACCGCCACATGGTATAAAAAATGATAAGTGATGTTTTAATTAATAGCAATTAATCAATCATTACTAATAAAGGATTATTTGATCCAAAATAAAAATACATGAGTTTAATTGAATGCAATAGAAAAATAAAGACTTATTTGAATTTTCATGAATAATTCAAGAATTTTTCAAAACATTATGCCTAATTCATATTATACTTATTAATTTTTAATTAAAATAAAAATCAAAATGAGAATATTATTCAAACTTATACTCATGTTTTGTTAGCTTTATTAGGAACTTCTTATACTAATTAATATATATCATTCTTTGTATAATGTAGAACGTAAAACAAAAGTCATGGATGAGTATACTTTATTTTCTTACCTTAGTTTAAGTTCAGCGAAAGTTAGTGCATTAGTTAAATTCGAGGACAAATTTTCATAAGGGAGGAGAATGTGAAATACCACCCTAATATAGGATTGCCAAGTTAAAAATACTTAGATGAGCAAATTAAATTGTGTTCTGAATGCTTGAAATTTAGTTTTATACTTAGAAAATTTCATGTTTTAATGTTTTGAGATGATATACAAGTTTGGTTTGAAATGGAGTCCAATTGGACAAAGTTTTGTATTGATTTTTAGCTATTGGAGCTTATCTACTAATAAATGTTCATCGTCTATCAATAGACAAGCTTATCTATTGACATATGTACGGCATTTATCGATAGATAAACTCAAGAGCTTTTTAAAATGGCTTTAGAGTTCATCTATCGATAAATGCTCTGGATTTAACGATAGATGATGTTGTTTTTAGAAAAAAAAAAAAGGGTAAAAACATATTTTCACAACCCATACTGTAAATATACCACATTTCCTATGGTTTTTCAACCTTTAATCACATTTATACAAGGTAAGCTTCTTCTAAAACCCTCTCAACTCATTTTTGAGCAAAAAATAATTCCTTTCAATGATTTTAAGCTTGGTTTTAAGGTTTAATGATAAAAATGACATTTTTTAAGCTTTAAAATCCATAAAGCTTGTATTTTATTTTGGAAATTTTGTTTCTTGCTCTAGAAATTCGGTTGGAGGATTAAAGTTAAAGGTTTTGTCATTTTTCAAGCCATCTAAGCTCATCTAAGTTAAGAATAAAAGATTTACTGATTTTAGAATGGTATAGTAAAAAAATAGACTTAATCAAAAACGAATAACTTTCGAAAGTTCTTAGAATGATTATTTCGAGGTTATTAGTTTAGAAATTGATTTCTATGATTATTGTGTGATAGGAATGATTGAAAACTCAAAGGAAATCACCGAAGAAAGGTTTGTGATTGAGTCTTCGATCAAGATGAAAGGATACACCACTTTCAAAACTATTTTGTTAAGTAAAGTTTAAACATGATTTGAGAAGTTTTACTGAGTATGATTTTCTACAAATATTTATGAAATAAAAATTAGTTTGTGGATGAGAAGAACATTTTGAAATTTGTTTTCAATCTATTATGTTTGTAAATATTCTATTATGTATTAGTTTCAACAAACGAGGACCAACACCTTATTATTTGAAGCATTCAGTTACTCCGGTCTTCGAACTAGTGTGGGTATGAGATATGATTTATGATTAATGTTTGAATGCTATGATATATATGCTAGATATGTTGAGACATAAAACATGTGATGGATTGCACGATGGATTTTCCATCTAATATGCTATGATTATGTACATAAGTTGCATTCCTTATACTACATGAGATGATTGAGAAAGCATGATAAATGCTACGACATTATATGTAAATGTATGTTTTTCATACTACATGAGAAAATAGAGTAGGCAAGAAAAATGCCATAAGGTGTGTATATGATGTAAATCCCATATAACCTATGAGACAGGTAAGCATGTATGTGATGGACATTCCACATATCAAATGATATGAGTATGAGTACTTGATTTGAATGAGGTATAAATTCCATACTAGGGATAAAGTGACAACTTCACTCCCATGATGCATCATAAACGCCAAGGTGCAATGGGGATTGTACATTGCTAGCCTAAGATTGATGGGGGTCAAACCATCACAATGTGTGAATCTAATGTTAATTGAATGATTACGAGTTATATGAATTTATGAAATGTTGCATGCTAAGTTCATTTGAGTATTACTTATCATTTATACCCTATGTTGGCATGAGAATGTACTTAGTGAAATGAACTGAACTTTAGAGATAGTCCTAAAAGGTAACGTGACCTAAAGAATGGCAAGAATGTAGGATTTTGGCTAGAAAATATAGTTTTAGAGGCTATCTATTGATACATGTAGAACATCTATCAGTAGATAGCAGACAAAATACAACAAGAAGCATTATGCTTTAAATTTATCGATAGATTTTCCAAATATATCGATAGATGAGCTACAATATTGTTTGTACTAGCTTGTTTGAAGGCTTTTCAAAGGGAAAACGGTTTCTAAACGTTATGTAAACTTGTTTCCATGCAAATGCTATTTAAAATGTGTTTAAATATCATGTTTCATGAACTTTATGATTAAATGGTTTAAGAATGGCATGAGATTGAAAGTGCACATTACGAAATATTCTTATCCCTTGCCTTGTCCTCTTTTTGTATTCACTCACGAAGTCTTTATGACTCACATGTTATTTGTGAAATCTCACCTTAAGCAAGAAGATAAGTTAGGAAATCCTTAGGTGAGCATATAGATTACATATTTTGAATATCAAACTCAGTTTTAACCTTTAAAAGAATTCATTGACATTTTTTGTTGTCTGTCATTTTTTAAGCAGAAAACTTTTAAGTCTGAAAAGGGTCAAAATTTATGATTTTTATAGAATAATCTTTTGGAAATAAAAAATAGCGATAATGATTCCCTTGATTTTTACATGACCAAAAATGATTTTTTCATAATTTTTGGAGTATGTTTTCTATAGTAAATGGGAGCTGCAAATTTAATTTCAGTCGAACTTTTTCGATTTTGTTCTTGAAACCAAAATTTTAATTTTGATCTTTTTGGATTTTGATTTTTTTATATTTTATTGAATCCAAATGGGGAGGTGTTGTTTGCTTATTTACATTAAATATCTTAAGTAAATGAAGAGTAAAAAGGAAAAAAGTAAAAATAAAGACATTTACTTAAATGGTTTTTATACCTTAGAAAAATGGTTGAGGGTTGAAAACCCTTAAAAAATATAAGGTATTTATAGTTTTGAGTATGAAAATGTAGTTTTTTTCCCTTTATTTTTCTGAAAACGACAAAATGTATCAATATATTTGGGCCATGTATCAATACATTTGTTTCTGAAAAAATTGTATCGATACATTATGAACATGTATCTTCAGAACATGTATCTTCTGAGACAAATTACTTGTAAAACCTACCTAGCTTATTTACGTTAAATATCTTTAGTAAATGGAGAGTAAAAAGGAAAGAAGTAAAAATGAGAACATTTACTTAAATGGTATTTAATGTAAATAAGCTAGGCAGGTTTTATAGGTTATCTGTTTTAGAAACTACATTCTATTTCAAATGTAATGATACATGTTCATAATGCATTGATACAATTTTTTTAGAACTAAACGTATCGATACATGGCCCAAATGTATCGATACATTTTGTCATTTTTAAAAAAATAGAAGGAGAAAAACTATATTTTCACACTTAAAGCTATAAATACCTCACATTTTCAAGGGTTTTCAACCTTCAACCATTATTCTAAGGTATTTCTCTCAATTTAAGCTCTCTCAACTTATTTTTGATGCAAATCTTCATCTTTGATCATTAAAAAGTTCGGTTTTGAGTTAAGGCATAAAAATGACATTTTTATGCTTTAGAAACTTTAAATGTTGATTTTCAACTTTTAAAAATATTTTTTATGGCCCAAAATTTTTTGTTTATAAGTAAAGCTTAAAGGTCTTGAGGTTTTGCAAGCATCTAAGCTCACCTAATGTACGGATACAAGATTTATGGGTTTCTAGCATGGGTTTTAACTAGAAACTAGTCTTAGTCATAAGCAAGTAAATTTCAAAAGTGCCTAGGATGATTATTTCAAGATTTTAATTTTAGGAATTGATTGCAATGAATGTTATGTGACAAGAACACTTGAGAACTCCATAGGTTTCACGGAAATGGAGTTGTGATTGGAGCTAGGAATCAAATCTCCAACTAGATGAGTGGATACACTATTTTCAAATTATTTTGATATGTAAAGCTAGCACGATTTGTCACGACCCGAAACTCCCATAGAGCCCGTGACAACAGCCGCGACATCTCGATCGACATTCAATATCCGGAATGTCAACCGGAACCCGCAAGGCTTTAATATCAGCTTCTCATTTCCCCTATGGGTAATTGTTTCCAAATACCACATTCTAAAAGATTTTAAACTGTTTTCAACTTAAACAAATAAAATAATAATTTCCATCTCACAGGAGTATTTTGGTCATTTATCCCAAAAATCACAAAATCATCTAAAAATATAGTATGTAAGTGGAAAACACATATTTCATAATCAAAAATAATTTGGATGTCTAAAACATTCGTTTAAAATGGAATTATGACTGTTATAATAAAATAAAAATATTAAATAAAATATTCAATTTTCACATAAAACGATATTTTAAGAACACTGCATAAATAATTTTTATAGCGTAAAAGCAAAATAAATTCTTACATACCGTAATACAGATAACCAAAGTATAGAATTTAATTTACAGTGACACGTGGGCCCACGAATGA
>NC_030857.1:16317587-16351150 GCF_000208745.1 Theobroma cacao | reverse complement strand
AAATTTACACTTTTACCCCCGTAAAAGTCAAAAATTACATTTTTGCCCCAAAAATTGAAAAATTGCCCATAGACATATTTTTCATCCCTTATACTCATACCATTCTCCAATTTGTCAAATTTGATCTAAATTCTCTCAAAATCTCAAATTTTGTCCGCAGGTGGCAAAATTACGATTTTGCCCCTACACTCTAGAAATCACTGGAATTAAACTTTTTCACTGCCAAACCCTCAAATTATACTCCAATACTCAAATCATACTCCAATAAGTCAAATGGGGCCAAAAAAATTCTTTTCTAAAAATTCCCATTGTGTCCTTGGGTGGCAAATGACCATTTTGCCCCTGGACAGTAAAAATTTTGGTTTGACTCCAAATTGATCCTCGAACTCCAAATCACCATATTAAACCATTCTGGGACTTTAATATTCTTAATTTCATTTTAAATTCTCTATATGATCTAGTTCGAGACTTAAATTAACTTAATTGTACCATTTAGTACATTGTCGTCTTTTTAACGATTTTTCTTTCGGGGCTTTCCAAGTATGCAAGCATATTGTCAATCATATGAATGACATGGAAAGTGTTTTATAAGGTCGGGCTTGACACGATTTCTATGAAAAGGATTATTTACGTATGTTGAAATGATATCTCTAAAATGGTTTATCAAAGGATTTGAGTTTCAAGAATGAAAATAATTTTCTAAGAAAATAAATTGTTAGTGATTGTGATATGATTGACACAATGTGTAACACCCCCAATTTTTAGTGTAAACTAAGGATGAGTTATGAAATATATTGTGCTTTGAGAACTTTGATGATATGTTAAGTATGCCAAAAGTATGAAAATAGGCATATTGACATTTAGACAAAATTTTATGAAAATATGTGATAATCTTATAGCTTGAGGTTTTAATTTGAAATTGATGTTATACTTAAGGATATATGAGCAATAAATATGAGTTTAATGTTAGGAATTTTGAGAATATGGTGCCCTAGAAAGAAAGTATATTCTCATGCTGAATTTCATCGAATTTATTTGTAATGAAAGTACATTTTGATAATAAGACAAAGAGTTTGTTTTATTAAGCATTCATTATCTAGTTATTTAGGTACCATGATTCTATTGAGATATTAAAATATATTTGTATGAAGAGTCATACATACGAGACATGTATTTTAATTGAATCTAAAAATTATTTACAACCATATAATAAAGCTGGTCACTTTATTGTGTTAAGGCTATAGTGTCTAGATTACTTCCAACGAAACAAATGTGATTCATTTCAAGGGAATAATGAGTCTTAAATCATCGAAATGGTTGACTTTAAGTAAGGACACTATAACATGAACTGGAATCATGTGAGAATCAAATTTAAGTTTTACCGTTACTTAAATCTTGATCTCACACTTATGCATTTGCTTATAGTAGAACCGAAATCCTGATGGATAGTGGACTCGTGTTTAATCTCCTTATAATCTTTGATTTACCGTGAGCATGATCATCATAAAGTGTTGATCTAGACTCCATATTTTGGGACTATAATTGAGATGAATATCTGGGAACATATATATAGATAATGGAGTTCATAATATTAACATCACTTCTAGTGATTTCAAGAAGATTGGTGATTAATCTAGGCCTAATGGATTGACGAATTATCTACTCATCACATTTGGATACTCAAAAGATTAGATCTATAGTATTGAATCATTAATTGGATGAAATTTGAGACTAAGGGACAAAATTGACAAAAAGGGTAAAACGGTAATTTAACCTTTTGTCATTGGATGGTTATGAGGGTTCACAATATAAGGTTTACAATTGGACAACTAATAATTAATATCAAGTATTGAATTGTTTCTTGTAATTATAGTCAATCCAAGAGTGCAACCATGAATCTATGGTGGAGTGATTTCATGGTTAATAAGCTTGAATTATTTTTATTGAGATTAAGAATAATTCTAAGTTTATTGGAGCTTGGAATATCTATGTCCGAATAGATTCCCCACTTAGCTTCGTAGAATTTAACTTGTTTAATTTGGAATGCATGTTTTAATTTGATTAATTAAATTGTGTACAAAAATGGCAGTTTTAACACGTTGGTCTTAATTTAGACAAGAAAATATGCTTGTCTTAATTTAGACAGGAAAATATGCTTGTTTTAATTTAAGACAAGAAAAATATTTTTTGTCTTAATGTAGACAAGAAAACATATTTGTATCAATTCAGACAAGATAAAATATTTTTGTTTTAATTAAAGACAAGAGTTATCTTAAATTAAGAAAATGCTAGAAGGATTCTTGCAAAATGAATCTAGACATCCATATTGCTAAAAAGAGACTCCATGTTTGACTATTGCTCTTTTATTTATTATTAATTCTTTTTAAATAAATATGGATAATAATAAAATAAGAGTTATTATTCAATAAGAAGTGTTATTTTATCAAAAACTCCAAATGATAATTAAAGAATTAAATTATTTATTCTTTAATTTTAATTTTGATAATTATGGAGCATGTTTGATGCTTCCATAACTCTAAATGGATGGTCAAGATTGATTCAAAGGTGTTTCATTTTAAACCTTTGAAGCAAGAGTTTTAATAAAAAGAAAAGAGATTGGAAGAAAATAAAGAAGAATGTACTTTTCCTTGGAAAACTTTTAGCCGTCACTTTTCTTCTCCTCCTCCAAACTGTTTCAAAGAAAAGAAAGAGAAAATTGGTTGTCATCTTGTAGTCTAGCATTCCACACCTTGTCCACTCAAGGTTCAAGTTGAAATCATTCTTGAAGAATAAGTGGTAAACTTGTTTGGTCGAGAAATCATTCATTGGTGTGGTGGTGTTCGAAAATAAGAATCTCAAAATAAAAGGTATGATTTGTTTTACTTAATAGATTCTTTTTTTTTAGGATGTGATTATGTTACTTGCAATAAGAATGATTTGTGTTTCCGCTTGTGTAATTGGATTGCTTGCTTTCTTTATCAAAGAAATTTTCGAAATTCATGCTTTACACAATCACATCAATCCATTAAGATCCAACTCCAACATTTAAATGGTTATGAAAAGTGTGATATCAATGGGGAATGATTTTAGAGTGTTAAGTTTGGATTTTTGGAAGTTTGGAAAGCTAAAAATTGCTTACAGTGGAAAATGTATCGATACATTCCCAAATATATCAATACATTCTTGGCAGGATGAACTACGTATGACTTACAAGGGAAAATGTATCGATACATTTCCCAATGTATTGATATATTTATGGTAGGATGAACATCTATCGATACATTGTCCAAATGTATCGATAGATTAGAAGCAGAGAGCACTCATGGAAAAAAGTATTGATACATTCCCCTCATGTATCGATAAATTTTTGGGCAGTGAGCATTCTGCTTGAAATCTATTGATACATTGGCCCAATGTATAGATAGATTTTGTTGAAACCCATGAAAATGTATCTTACATTCCCAAATGAATTGATACATCACCGAGGAAAAGCAAAAATAAAAAGGGTCTTGGGCTATCTGCCCATTTTAAAACAAAACCTAATCTCTCTTTTTCTAACCCATCAAAAACCTTAATCCCCAGACAGATTTTTAAGCTTATTTAAGGTGATTTGGAGCTTGGGAAATGCTTGTAAAGGTAAGATTACACTTTTTTACCAATTACTTTTCAATTTAATCGATTAATAACCTAAAAATCTAATTTTTCCAACTTTGGTGAATCCTTCTCGATTTTGCTAAAATTTGGAGCTTAGATTTGTGCAATCCAAGTTCGAAGCTATGGGTTTAGCTCATTGTTGAAGGATTTGAGCTTGTATATTGGATTGCTAAGAATTTTGCTATTTTTGAAAAGCTAGATATTTTTGAAAGCTAAGACATAAATAATATTTTAATGTGTTGATGTGTTTAAGGGGAAATCAGAGTTGACTAACTCATTGGTGAGCTAAAGGACGATTGAAGGCTAGAATTGGAGCTTGACGATTGAACGTGTCTTCAACTATCACTGTGAGTAGGTTCAATTAAAATGCATGTAATGCATGACACATGATAGATGCACTGCCTTGGTATTAGAATATGTATGCAGGCCTAGATAAACATGCCTAGGATAAAGACCAAGTTATATATGTATATATATGTGATTATATGTGCTGTGCATATGCCGATTAGAATAAGCCACTTAGTGGCCTATGTTTGATTGTTCATGGACTAGGAAGCCTAGTGAGCATTATGGATGTCTAAGAGTATATTAGTCTAGACAGATAACCCTTGGAGGATATTGGGTAGTTGATGCTTTAGAGATTTAAGAGCATCTAGTTAAGATTGAGCTAGAGAGGTATAGAGCTCATAAGAGAAATCTTGGATGTGAAATGTGGTATTGATGATACCTAAGGCATAATGGCTTCATTGTGGATTTGTATTCCGTCTAATGCTGATAATTACGGACGTTGATTTGATTTAAGGTTGATTAGAGTCCTATGCCCTGAGTATGTGTGCTTGCAAAATGGTGGTAAGTAGCGACGGTGGTATTTGTTTCACCTATGATTCCCATCTACAATCCCATTTGAGATTAGTCCGGTTAATGCCATCCGTTGTGAGGTTACTTTGGACGATGACTCTGATTCTCAACTTGTTGCTTCAGCATGCACGTGATTTGTTTCTCCACTATTGTCTTTGCCCTAAGCTTGATTTGACTCAGCCGATTAGTCACCATGCATGATTTTGATGATGTCCAGGGGAGGACTACTTTATGAATATGATTCGAATTGTGTACAATAGGAGATAGCCTCAGATAGGCCTAGATAACTTTGATCTGAATCTGATATTATACTTCGATGATTAGAGTGTGTTGTGGAGGATAACTTTGAATGTCTATGAGGACAAGCCCAGTGATATGTATGATATCTATGGAGACTCCTTAAGGATGATGATTGTCCCTAATATTGGAGATGTTTGCTAGAATATTTGGTTGCACTGATAGTGGTTTGAACAATTATTTGTTTATATACATGATTTTGATTTATTTGCACTACTCACTAAGTATTAGATGACTCACCCATTTGTCGTACCATGTTGATAATTCTATTTTATTGAATTATTTTAGTTCAATTTTGTTATTAAATATTAGCTAAGTCTTTAACTTTTAATTATAATTTAGTTATTTTTAGTTATTTTTATAAATTAATTTTAATTTTATGTTTATTTACTTTAATGTGGCTGGTATTGATTAGTTTTTATGCTTTTGTAGGATTTAAGGAAATAGAGCTTAATTTTGGAAAGTAAGGTGTTTGAAGGACCTAGAATTTTGCTTGCACATGCTTTATTGTTTTGTCCATAACTTTGGCTACAGAACTCCAAATGATGTAGTTCTTGCACCATTGGAAATTTAAGAGATAGAGCTACAACTTTCATACAAATTACTTTGCCTAATTCTGCCTCAAAGATAGAGAATATTGTGTCAGAAAATGATTGGGCATAATGCTATGGGAATGGCAATGTTGATAGATGATATTTGATGTTTGGATCTCATTACACTTTTAAGCCCAAAAGTTAGACTCAGTAGGTTTACTTAGGGAATTTTAGGTTTAGATTGTTAGTATAAATAGGATATTTTTAAGAGAAATTAGGTTAGACAACCTTGAAAGATTCAAGAAGCTGAAAGTTTAAGCAAAAACTCGGAAAGCAAGGCTGCAATTAATCGTTTTGTTTTCTTCCTTAGCTTTTATTTATCTTGGTACTCTCAATGGTTGAAATTTATAGAATGTTATTTGTTTTTGCAATTATGAGTAGTTAATTTTATTTTCTAGGATTGTAATTGACTCACATGTAATTTAAATTTTAATCTCTTTCTTTCTTATATTTAATGGGATTTGAATTGTTTATTGTAATTTGTTCTTAATGCTTTTAATTGCCTAATCACCAATTAAATTGATTTAGGAATCTAAACAAACTTGGGAAAGGAGTTTAGTGTAGACTAAAATTGGATTAGCATATGATCATATTAATTGAATTGCATGTAGGATAGGGATATACTTATATACCATATGTAGCTAAATTAAAGCTTGAACTTAACAAGTCTATTTTAATTTCAATTCACAAAAGGATATAGTGTTTTGGTTAAAATAGATATTTTTATAAGACGAGTCAGGAAACCTTTATATATAATTGATGACTCTAGGTTAGCAATTCAACCCATTGAAATAAGTTAAAAAAGAAAGTTAAGATTTAGATGAAGTGTGAGAGATATTGTAATCCTAGGCTCGTTTGATTTACTGTTCCTAGGCTTGTTTGATTTGCTGTTTACCCAATTATCTTGTTGTTTTAATTTTTAATTAGATTAGTTTTAGTTGAGTAATTTTAGTTTAATCAGAATTCAAATTTTAATTATTTGAATAAAACTAAATTGTTCTAATTTTAGTACTTGGTAAAATTTTTGATCAATTCTTTGTGGGGTTGATACTTTGCTTATTGTTATACTATCTTTTCGATACGTATACTTGCATAGGTAGAAATAAAACTAACAAGTTTTTGGCCGTTGTCGGGAAATTGTTTCTAGAATTTTTACTAATATTAATACCAAGCAATATAGTCTTACTTCAAAATTTAATTTTCTTGTTTTAATATTAGTTTTTGTTTGCTTGTAGATATCTCTAGTCATTGTATGCAAAGAAGAAACAACTTGAATCTTGTTCCTTTTGATCTTAAGATAGAAAAAACTTTCAGAAGACATCAAAGGGAGAATTTGCAAGTTGCAACTTTAAATTAGACAATGGTTGAAAATAACCACAACAATGGCAATAATGCCATTAATCTAGTTCCTAAAGAAAATAAAGCATTGCGGGATTATGTTGTTCCTTTTTTGCAAGGTTTACACTAAAGCATTAGAAGACCTTCCATCAATGCAAATAATTTCAAAATTAAGCCAGCTTACATTTAGATGATTTAATCTTCAATCTACTTTGGTGGGTTACCTAGTGATGATCTTAATTCTCATGTGGTGCATTTCTTGGAAATTTGCGATACTTTTAAATGTAATGGAGTAATTGATGATGCTATCAGATTAAGACTATTTCCATTTTCTTTAAGGGATAAAGTAAAGAGTTAGCTTAATTCACTGCCTAATGGGTTTATTACTACATGGGAAAACTTGGATCAAAAGTTTCTAGCAAAATTCTTTCTGCCTAACAAGACTACAAAGATGAGGAACGATATAACCTCATTCACAAAATTTGAAGAAGAATCTTTGTATGAAGCTTGGAAGAGATTTAAAGAACTACTGAGAAGATGTCCATATCATGGGATTCTTGATTGGTTGCAGGTTTAGACATTCTACAATGGGCTGGTTGGTTCAATAAAAACCACAATTGATGTTGTTGCTGATGGGGCATTAATGGATAAGAATGCTGCAGATGCTTATAATTTGTTGGAAGAAATGGGCTTTAAAAATTACTAATGGCCTTCAGAAAATTCTAGTCCGAGAAAAGCTATTGGAGCCTATGAAATTGATGCGCTTAGTGCCTTAACTGCACAAGTGGTTGCTTTATCCAAGAAGTTTGACACATTAGGAGGTCATGCTATTCAAAATTTATTTGTAGTCTATGAGATGTGTAGAGATGGTCATTCAAGTGATCAATGTCCATATAATTCTGAATCAGTCCAATTTGTGGGGAATTACAACAAGCAGCAAAGTAATCCATACTCCAATACAGATAATCTTGGTTGGAGGAACCACCCCAACTTTTTGTGGAACAACTTAGGGCCTTCAAATCCAAAACCCATCATGCCTCATTGTTTTCAACAACAAGCTAGACCACTAATTCTTGAAAAGAAGTCCCAATTGAAAAAACTTTTCATGCAATGCATATCAAAGACTGATGCTATAATTCAAAGCCAATGAGCCTTTTTAAGAAATCTTGAGACCTAAATGAGATAGCTTGCAAATTCCATCTACAATAGACCCTAAACTACCTTACCAAGAGACACACAAATCAATCCTAAAGGTAACGAACATTGCAAAGCAATCACTTTAAGGAGTGGAAAAGAAATTCAAGGGGTAAATGAAAAAGCAATGGAATCTGTGAAAGAACATGTTGATGAGGAGGAACGAATGTCTGAAAAGCCAATTGAAGTTTAGTAGAAAAAGGATGAGAAAGTTGAAAATCAAAGGACTTATCAAGTCATCTATCCTCCTCCACTTTTTCCCCAAAGGCTCCAAAAGCAAAAGCTTGAAAAGCAATTTCAGAAATTCATCAAGTCTTCAAGAAATTACACATAAATATTCCTTTTGTTGAAGCTTTGGAACAAATGCCAAGCTATGTCAAGTTCTTGAAGGACATCCTTTCCAAAAAGAGAAAATTAGGTGAGTTTGAAACTGTTTCCCTTATAAAAGAATGTAGTGTGATTCTCCAAACGAAACTACCATCAAAACTCAAAGATTTAGGTAGTTTCACAATCCTTTGCACTATTGGTAATTTATTTTTTACAAAAGCTTTGAGTGATTTAGGTACAAGTATAAGTTTAATGCCTTGGTCAATTTTTGAGAAACTTGGTTTGAGGGAATGCAAATTCACTTATGTTACTTTGTAACTGGATGATCGCTCTTATATCTACCCTAAGGGAATTATTGAAGATGTTCTTGTCAAGATAGATAAATTTATTTTTCCAGTTGATTTTATAATTCTTGACATGGAAGAAGATAGGCAAATTCCAATCATCCTTGGGAGGCCATTCTTGGCAATTGCTAGAGCCTTGATTGATGCAGAAAAAGGTGAGCTCACTATGAGATTTTAAGACCAACAAGTAACATTTAATATTTTCAAAGCTTTAAAATTAATTGTGACATCTGAAGACTACTTTCTGTGAGTGTGTTAAGTAGTTTTACAAAAGATATCTTTATAGAAGAATATCCCAATGATTCTTTTAAAGCATGTTTAGTTGCTAATTTCGACAGGGATGATAATGAATTTATTGAATATTCAAATTTGTTAAATGCTCATTCAAGACTTAAAACCAATCATCAATTTGAGTCTTTAGATGCTTTAGCTTCTTTGATGCCTGCTTTTAATTCTTCCATTAAAGAACCACCTACTTTGGAACTCAAACCTTTGCCCACACACTTGAGGTATGTTTTCTTGGAAAATCCTTTACGCTTTCTGTTATTATTTCTGCTTCTCTTATTAACATGTAAGAAGACAAGTTATTGAGGACATTTAGAGAATTCAAGAAAGCAATAGGGTGGACCATAGTTGATATTAAGGGAATTAGCCCTTCATTTACATGCACAAAGTTCTTCTTAAGGAAAATCACAAAGCCACAATTGAATAGCCAAAAAGATTGAACCCCATGATGAAAGTAGTCGAGAAAGATATTATCAAATGGTTGGATGCTAGAATAATTTATCCTATTTCTGATAGCTCATAGGTAAGTCTGGTCCAATATGGTTTTGAAAAAAGAAGGATGACTGTGGTCTCCAATGACAATAATGAGCTTATTCCAACAAGAACTATGACTGGATGGAGAGTTTGCATGGATTATCATAAGCTTAACAAAGCTACAAAGAAAGATCATTTCCCTCTATCATTCATTGATCAAATGTTGGATCGACTAGCTGGTAAGGAATATTATTGTTTTTTAGATGGTTATTCTAGTTATAACCAAATTACTATTGCCCCTGAATGTAAAACCCGACCCTATAAACACATGTAATGATATACATGCACTGAGTAGCATGTTATTACGCTAGGAAAGTTCTTAAGAATATACGAAACCCGGTATTGTACTTAATGGTACACTTAAGTTGATTTAACCTCGAACTAGTTCAAATAGAAATCGTAGGATGAAATTTAATATTTTACAGTCTAGGAATGACTAAAAATGATTGTTCGGAGTTCGAGGGTTCATTTGGGGAAAAATTGAAAATTTTGATGTTTAGGGGCAAAATCGTCATTTTGCCACCTAAGATAATAATTTGATCATGGAGTGAAATTTTTGACCAAGATTAACTATTTGGAGTATAATTTAATGATAGGAAGTGAAAATTTTCAATTTTGGTAATTTTCGAAATATAGGGGCAAAACGATAATTTTGTCGTCTCGGGGTAAAAACCATAATTTTCACCACTCAAAACTTGTCAAAATTATAGGATTTATTTATTTTTGGTATGAATAACTATGGTATTCTAAGTGGTGAAAAATTGAAATTTAAAGGACGAAATTTTAAAAACAGGCCAATGGGAAAGTGACACATGGCACTTTTTAATGATTTAATATTTTTTTAAAGGAAAGTCAACCCATTTAAACCTCACATCAGGTGATGGCCGGCCATAAGGAGAGAACAAGAGAGAAAATAGAGAGGAAAGGAAGAAAAGAGAAAAACCAAAGGAAAACTAGAAAATTCAAAGAGAAAATCGCATTTTTCGTCCGTTTACGCGTCTAACGGTAAGATTTTTTGACTTTAGCTTGATTTCTACCTTTCCTATGCCTTTGTTTCCATTTAGCATGCTTGAGGAGAGAGATCAAAAAGTGATATCAAGGGCTGGCCGAAATTCTAGGAGAGAGAAATTGAAATTTTTAGGTTTTGATTTTTAGTTAAATTGATAGTTTTAGTTAGTTAAATGTGTTTAGAAATTAAATTGGGCAAGAAATCATTAAATTTTCACAATACCCACTCTTGGCTGGATGCTCAATGCTGTACAATGATGATGAATTGATTTTATTCTAAGGNAGAGAAAATGATGAAAAATTGTTAAATGTGATAGAAAAACAAAGTGGAAAATTTACCTAGTTAATGTCCCATTTTTGGCCGAATTTTCCAAGGAGAAAAGTGAGCTGATTTTGGTGATTTTAGAGAGTTATTGGCTGATATTTAATGGTTAGAAATGTTGAAGAGAAAATGAGACAATTTAGCTAAAATGGAGTGCGTTAGCAATTTATCGGGTAAAGTACAAAAAATAGGTTAATACCGCGTTTAAGCCATTTTAGGCTATTGCATTTCATACCATGCATTAGTATAGGATTTAAGTCAATTATATAGTGATTTTGCATCAATGTGGTAAATTGTGAAATTTTTGCAATGTGTCTAAGAGGAGAGCCTTTCGGTAAAGGCAAGGAAGTCGTACCCGACGAACAGTGATCGGGGCACCTAGAAAGTATTTAATTTGTCCAAACGGTGAGTAAACGTATTATTATTGTAAATTATCTAGAGTTTATTTTTAAATGCTCTTCATGGATTTTATGAAACGAAAATGAGATTAAAATAGGATTTTTGATGTTTTAGAAATAAATGTGACAAATAAATATATTGTCTTGATTTTCTGAAATAAAAAACTTTTGATTATAAAATTGAGTAATTGGAGGCTGCCAATTGTCTTGAAAAATATATTTTCCTATGAATGGCTTATGATATATGAGTATATGTGGCTATATTTTATAATTGCATTGGGAATTTATGTAAACTGTCTTTTACTATGCAAGCTGGGTAAATAAATAAAAGTCACGTTATACTGTCGAAATTTTATTAAAATTGGTGGGTTTAGTCATTACAGTGACGAGTTTTTGTGGACTGCCTATTAGAGAGGCACGGTAAACCCGGTTATATAGTTACTCCGGTTGTAGAGGCGATGAGGGTAACCCTAGGGTAGTGTTAGAGCTCACTTCACGTCGAACCCCCACGTGAATGTGTAACTCGGCCAACGCCAAGGAACGGCTTGTTTTCAAAACTAACATGTGTTTAACATGTAAATATCTTAACAACCTTGGCGAACTCGGTTAGATGCCTCGGCCAAGGTATCCCCGAGGACTAGTTTTGGCTTGAGCCCTATTTTTAATAAACGTTATAAGCCTTAACAACTGTTTTGGTAAATTACAAATATTTTATGGTTTAAGAAATAAATTGAAAACCTTATGAAATGGTTGGTAATTTGTTGTTTAAACTTGCCTCCATGTTACTCGCCTTTAGATATTTATGATAATGTCTGTTTACTCATTGGGATTGCAAAATCTCACCCACCTTCTTTCTAAATATTTCAGGCCTATGGTAGCTTGTAGATACCTGGTTTTGTCGAGGATTCCAGTTGACCCCTCTATCACCCAGACAGTAGGTTACTATCACCAACACTTGGTGTATTTATAGGCCACTTGTCGTTGTAATTATTATTGTACATTATAACTTTGTAAATTATTGTATGTATGAATTTATGTTACTTCTAAGTTATAAAAGATTACTTACACGTGTTTCTATAAATATTGTTTTATATAAAAATGCTATATTTTTGTCTTTTGATTTACTTGAGCCGGAAACGATTGAAAATTGTTTAAAACTGATATGTAAGCCTTGCGGGGTTTCGATTGGTATTTCGGGTAATGAGTATCAATCGGGACGTCGCGGTGGTTGTCATGGGCCTGAGGGAGGTTCCGGGTCGTGACACTGAAGATCAAGAAAAGACCACTTTGACATGTCCTTATGGCATCTTTGCTTAGAAGAATGCCATTTGGATTATGTAATGCACCTGCCACTTTTCAGAGATGTATGATGGCCATTTTCACAAACATGGTGGAGTAATGTTTGGATGTATTTATGGATGACTTTTCTGTCTTTGGAAATAATTTTGATGATTGTCTTATAAATCTTGCTAGGGTACTCAAGAGATGTGAGGAAACAAATTTGGTGTTTAATTAGGAGAAATGTCACTTCATGGTGCAAAAAGGTATTGTTCTTGGGCACAAAATCTCTAGTAGCGGCATTGAGGTAGACAAAGCAAAGATTGAAACAATTGAGAAGCTACCACCTCCAATAAATGTCAAAGTTATTAGAAGTTTTCTTGGTCATGCTGGTTTTTATCGAAGATTTATCAAGGACTTTTCAAAAATTTTTAAACCACTTCGCAATTTATTAGAAAAATATGTGCCATTTAAATTTGATAATGACTATCTTGTTACTTTTGACAAATTGAAGAAAAGATTAATTTCTACACCTATCATAACTAGTCCTGATTGGACTCTTTTTTTTGAACTAATGTGTGATGTGAGTGATTATGCGATGGAACCTGTTTTGGGACAAATGAAGGATAAAATCTTTCATTCCATCTATTATGCTAACAAGACTTTGAATGAGGCATGGAAAAATTATACCACAGTAGAAAAGGAGCATTTAGCTGTTATTTTTGCTTTGGAAAAATTTCACTCCTATCTAGTTAGGACAAAGGTGATAGTATACACTAACCATTCAGCTATCAAATATTTGATTGTCAAGAAGGATGCTAAGCTAAGATTGATAAGGTAGATTCTTTTGCTTCAAAATTTGATCTCGAGATTTATGATAAAAAAGTAACAGAAAATAAAGCGGCAAACAACCTCTCAAGATTGGAGAATGAAGCTAAAAATGAAGATTCAACCTTAATTAAGCAGACTTTCCTTGATGAACAAAATCCTTCAAGTTGTTAAGAAATCGCTGCCTTAGTATGTTGACTTTGTGAATTATATGGTAAGCAATATTATTCCCTCAGATTTTAATTTCCATCAAAAAAAGAAATTTTTGCATGATGTTAAATTTTATTTTTAGGATGACCCTTTCTTGTTTAAGTAGTGTAAAGACCAAATTTTTAGAAAATGAATCCTTGAGGAAGAAACTCAAAGTGTGCTTCACCATTGCCATTCTTCGGATTATGAAGGACACTTTGGAGGAACAAGAATTGCTACCAAAGTCCTCCAATCAAATTTATATTGGCCTACATTACTTAAAGATGCTCACAATTTTGTTTTGCATTGTGACAGGCGGCAAAGAGTAGGTAATATCTGAAGGCTCATGAGATACCTCTTAACATCCTTGAGATAGAAATTTTTGATGTGTGGGGTATTGACTTCATAGGTCTGTTCATATCTTCATAAAATAATAAATACATCTTGCTTACCATAAATTATGTCTTCAAATGGGTTGAAATGGCAACCTTTCCTCACAATGATTCAAAGGTGGTGATGAATTTCATCAAGAAGAACATTTTCACTCCATTTGGTACTCCAAGGGCAATTATTAGTGATAAAGAGCGTCACTTTTGCAATAAATATTTTGAAGCACTTATGGCAAAATATAGAGTTAAACATTAGGTTGCAATTGCGTACTATCCTCAAACTAGTGGTCAAGCAGAAGTGTCCAATAGAGAAATCAAGAGGACTTTGGAGAAAATGGTTTATCCCACAAGAAAAGATTTGGCAAGAAGATTGGATGATGCATTGTGGGCATATTAGACTGCTTGCAAGACCCTAATTAGCATGTCTCCATACAAGTTAGTCTTTGGCAAAGCTCGTCACCTACCGATGGAACTTGAGCATAATGCTTATTGGGCCATGAAGAAATTAAGCTTTGATTTACAAGCAGCAGGTGAGCAAGGTTATTGCAATTAAATGAATTTGATGAATTTTGCCTTTAAGCTTATGAGAATGCCAAACTTTATAAGGAGAAAACAAAACAATGGCATGGTAAGAAGATAGTTGAACGTAGCTTTGAACCGAGCCAATCCATGTTGCTTTATAATTCTCGCTCGAAATTATTTCCTGTGAAACTTAAATCAAAGTGGTCTAGGCCTTTCATTGTCACCAAGGTATTTCCATATGGAGCAATCGAAGTTAGAGAGATAGATGGTCAGAAAATCAAAGTCAATGGACAAAGATTGAAGCATTATTGGGGAGGTGAAATTGATTGCCAAAAGTCCTTAATATACTTGCTTGACATGACCTAGAGTTCAAGTCAGTCTAACCAAAGACTATAAATGAAGCACTTCTTGGGAGGTAACCCAAGTTTCTAAACTTTACTCACTTTAGTATTTCTTTTCTTTAATTTTATTTACAAATTATTTCTTTTGCTTGTTGTTTGATTTTTTGTATTTAATTTATGTTTCATTTTACAGGTTTTTGGATAAAAAAAAAGAAAAAAAAAAGAAAGAAAAAACTAAAAATAAATAAATTAAAAAAATCAGAGCTATGGCCCTCAAGCTGAGAGTCGTTGGTTTGAAAGTGGGAAAAATAAGGGCAAAAACAAAAGCTTTGAGAGCCATGGTTTTGGGAATCAAACTGCAAAAGGGGTTAAGACAAAATGTTTCAGCGCCACGACGCTAAACTAAGGGGAAAACATTTTGGAAACAGAATGTTTGAGCACTGCGGAGTTGAAACCCGAAGCATTACGCTTCGGGTGCTAAACAATTGAAAGCTGTGGCCCTCAAAGTGAAGGTCGTGACGTTGGATCGAGGCCCTACCCCAACCCTCTATAAATACATTTTTTGGCTTCAAACAAAAATATTCATCTTCTTTTACAACCGTCCCATCCACACTTTCTCTTACCTTCCTCTTTCTTTTTCATTCAAAAATTTTTGCATATTTTCTTTACTTGGGTTTTGGTTTTCACTTTTTTATCTTGCACTCACTCCTCTTATAAGTTAAGTATTCTTTCTCTCTTCCAAATACTTGGTTTTCAATTATCTTGTGTAGTATGAGAATGTTTCTTATGTTGACAGCAATGCCATTGTGAAACTCTATGACTTTTACAAATTGAATGAGTTAATTGTGAATGATTGTTAATGGGTTTCAATATTATCTCATGGATTATGTTTGGAATGATGCAAATTTTTGTAATAAGAGAAAAATTCTTATTGCCAATGGGTAGTTTCATACACTTTATATTTGCTACAAATTTAATTGCCTAATGCTTGGTTCGTGTGAATGGTTCATAGTTGATGGGTCTATCCAAGTTTTTGAAATTTTGATTGAGTAAGTGGAATTATGTTTAGGATATTTTGATGCAACTGCAACTCTTGGTAATTTTGGATGAGTGAATTTTCATATAATTTTATTTATTTCTTTTTTATTTTTTATTTTTTGAATGATGAGTATGTGAAATTTTTGCTACTATAATATGGGTCTAGAGTTGTTTGTTGTGAGGAATAGATAAATTCTTGAAGACGGTGGTGTGAGATTGTAAATTTTTAGGATGATGCTATGGGATTGTTGAGTTGGGTTTGTTGAATTGGAAAGTAATGAATTGATTTAGTGTATTTGGAATTTTAATATTTTCATGGTTGTTCACACATCACACATATTGCACATTGGTACTTTGGATTTGTTTTGATTGATTGAATTTCTTTTGCAGGAATGGCACCAAAACGATCCAAACCAAGGTCTAGCGGCACTTTTCATTGATCAAAGTTCGTCTCAGTTGTTGCCTCCGTGAGATATCACACTTCATTGATCAACAAAGTGCCCATTCCTAAACGAGGGCTAAATATCCCCTTCGTCCATTATGAGAACCTTCATCAGATGATCAGAGAATGACGTTGGTAGCTATTTTGAGACCGACTTGAATTTGTTGTTGTGCTAGTGGTAAGGGAGTTTTACACAAATGTGTTTGAGCATGTTGATGGCGTTGCTTTTGTGCATGGCAAACAGTCCCCTTTTCACAGTCAAGCCATCAACGCACTTTTTAGAACTCCCAATATTGAGAATGATGAATATGGGCAATACTTGGGCGATCATCGAGATTTTAATGAAAAGAAAAGTCGTAGTCTAATAGCATCATTGATCACTCCATTTTGCTTTAAGGTGTCACAAATCTCTAGAGAATTTGAAATTGGTTCATCATTAGGTAGACCCTTAAACTGTACTGAAGTTTAGATCATTTGGATGATAGCTGACTTTATTTTAAAGTTATTAGCTTGGATAACCAACATCTGAATGCTAGAATACAGTCTTTGCACTAACAGCGCAGCAAAATCTCTCAAAGATCTATTATACTCCACTAATTTCCCTTGAATTTTCTACTCCCCTTGTTTAGCCATCGATTCGATGTGAGTTGAAGTTTGTAAATTTTCTCTCGGAAGTCTTCGAAAAGTTTTCTTGATTTCTAAATCAAGAAGTAAGATCTCCAAATGTCTTATTCTTCGAATGCAATGACTGAAAGTACCTAAAATAAAGAAATAAGACTTGAATTAAGACTAGTTTTGTCAAGTTTGGCTCTATAATATGTTTATTATGTCATTCCTACATAAGAATGCATGTTTACTTACTTGGGTACCTCGAAAATCATTCAAGGACTGCAATGTACCAAATGGTACAATTAAGTTGAATTAAGCCTCGAACTACTCCAAATAGAGATTTTAAGATGAAATTGAGAATTTTAAAACCCTAGAATGACTTAAAATGGTTATTTGGAGTTCGAGGACTGATTTGGAGTCAAATTGAAATTTTCATGACCTAGGGGTAAAATGGTCATTTTGCCACCCGAGGTTAAGATGTGAGTGTTGGATGAAATTTTTGACGAAGATTAATCATTTGGAGTATAATTTGAGTTTGAGAAGTGAAGAATTTTAATTTCGACGTTTTTTCGAGGATAAGGGCAAAATAGTCATTTTGCCACCTTAGAGGCAAAATTGTAATTTTACACCACCCAACACTTGTCATGCCCATGGATTTCAGCCATTAGCATTTTATGTCATGGATAATTGAAGGATTTTATGTGGTGGTGGAAGAAAGCTTAATTATTAAGTTTTTAAACATGGACCAATAACATGGTGACAAATGTCAAGCTTGGATTATTTTATTATTTGGCTTTAAAAATCAGCCCATAACCTTCCCAACTCATTTATCTTGGTTGGCCAATGAGAGAAAAAGAGAAAAAAAGAAGAACAAAAACCTTAGAGAGAAAAATTCAAAGGGAAATTGTTGATTTTCAAGGAATCAAGCCATTAAAGGTAAAATTTCTTAATTCTAGCTTATGATCTACCTTTCCTATGCATTATTTGCATTTTTCATGGTTGAATCACAAGATATCATGAAGGATAGTGTGCTGATCAAACCTTAGGAGAGAGAATTTGATGATGAATTTAGTTAGAAAACATGTTATTCTAGTGTTTTTAGTTGTTTGGTGATGTGTAGTATGAAAAGCAAGCAAGAAAAATTCATGTTCTTACATCACCTTCATTGGCCGAATATTCCATGTGGAATATTGATGATGAATTTGATTGAATTTCAAGTGATTTGATTAGGAATGAATGATTTATGGTGTGAGAATCAAGCATGAAAAATTATATTGTTAGTGCACTCACCATGGCCGAATTTTTCAAGAGAAAATGTGAGGATGATTTTGCCACATTTCAAGTTATTTAAATTGTGTTTAATGATTTGGAGTATTGGGAGAGAAATGGAATTGTTTGGAGTTGAATTGGACGTATTGGCCAATTAATCGGGTGATAGATCGAATTAGGCCAATACCATTTTATTTAGGTACATAATTGAATTTATATTGAACACCGTATTTAGATAGTTACCCGAGTATTTCACATCCCATTTCATGCATTAGTATAGAGTCTGAATTGGTTTTACAACGGTTTAGCACAAATGTAGCAAATT
The DNA here is from genome assembly GCF_000208745.1 of Theobroma cacao. Lineage (NCBI taxonomy): Eukaryota > Viridiplantae > Streptophyta > Magnoliopsida > Malvales > Malvaceae > Theobroma > Theobroma cacao. Next base: position 16,332,768 of record NC_030857.1, on the reverse strand, counting down.
GCTTATTGTGCATTATGTTTAGGTGGTGAGCATTCTGGCAAGAGTAAAGAGGTAGTATCCGAGGATCAAGAATCAGAGTATCCCGAATTCGATTCCCATTACAGTGAGTAACCTTATTATCATCTTAATTATCTAAAGTATGTTTTTATCCGATTTTGTAATTTTATGAAAAATGTGTTTAAATGAGATGATTTTATAAATTGTTTTGAAATTTAATGATGACTTGAAAATGAAGTAATTGAAGACTACTTATTGTATTGTAAATTATGTTTTGAATTGAATGGCTTATGATAATGTGGGCATGAATGGCTGGATGGGTATTTGTGTTGAAAATGTATAAACTGTTGTTTGCCTTGATAGGCTGGATAATGATAAAATTGACATGTCATGCTGTTGAATTTTTATTGAATTGGTGGGTTATAGATTGGTCAATGCAGTGGCGGGTTCTGTGGACCAACCTTTTTGAAGAGCACGGAATCCGGGTATATTCTTACCTTGGTTGAGGAGGTGAGTAGGGTAACTCCTGAGGTAAAACTTTAGAGTTCACTTCACACCAAACCACCACTTGAGGGTGAACTCAGCCTTCATTACTTTTAGTCATTCGGGGGCCCACATGTCATTGTTAAATGTTTTGAATACCTGGCTGCGTGTGCTACTGTATGTAGGAATTTATTTTACTTTTACGTTGTAAAAATTATTTACGTAGCGTTCTATAAAAATTGTTTTATGAAAAATTAGAATATTTTATTCCATTAGCTATAATTTCACTTTAAATGAATGTTTTAGATATCTAAACTTATTTTCGGTTATGAAATGTGTAAATTTCTCTCATAAACTACATTTGAGCTAGTTTCAAAATTTTTGGAAAAAATGACCAAAATACCCTTGTGTAGTTGAAACTTCTCTTTGATTGTTTTTTAATTGAAATTAGTTCATATCACTTTGAAACATAATTTTAATAACTAATACTGACAGGGGAAGCGAGAAAACTGATGTTAAGCCTTGCGAGGTTTCAATTGACATTCTTGGTAATGAATGTCTATCGGGACATCGCGACGATTGTCACGGGCTCGATGGGAGTTTCGGGTTGTGACAAGTTTGCTTGGTATTAATATTAACAAAAAAGGGAAAAACAATTCCTTGGCAATGCCACTAAAAACTTATTGTTGATTTTACCACGCAAGTGCACATATCATAACAAGTAATATAAAGGTAAATAGGATGTCGAATCCCATAGGGAATTGCACCAACTTAAGCTAAGTACTAAAATTATGGCAAACGAATTTTATCGAAGTATTCAAAATTAAAAGATTGATTAAAAATTAAATTAAACTGACAAATTAAAACTAATAGTTGAAAGGCAAAAATTAGAACTACAACAGTCTAGCCTTTTTCAACAAGATTTTGATCTGAATTGGGCAAGATAGTAAGCATGAAAGTTGTATCCTTATCGCTTAGCTTTCCAGTGGATCAAGAGTTAAGTCAATTAGATTTCTTTAGCGCAAGTTATGCCTGAAATACTACAGCATATACGAACGAAGCCATCACCATACTTGCATGGATTCTCATCAACTAAGGTATTTTCATCAAATTTCTTACAAAAACAATAAAAGAGATCAACAATAACTAAACTTAAAGTAATTTAAAGTAAAATAACATAAAATTAAACTAAACTAACCAACATGTATTGAACTAAATTAAGAAAAATAACTAAAATACTTAAATTTTGAACCTAAAATCTCAAAAACTTAGCTACTTAAGCCCACAAAATATGACAAAATAACTCTATATAATAAAGTTTTTAAGAAGCTTGACAAGCAATTTCAAGGATTTATTGAGGTATTTAAAAAGCTTTATATTAATATTCCTTTTGCTGAAGCTTTGAAAAATATGCTCATTCATGTGAAGTTTTTGAAAGACATCTTCAATAAAAAGAGGAAAGTAGGTGAGTTTGAGACTATTGCACTTACTAAGGAGTGTAGTGCCAAAATTCAAAATAAGCTTCCACCAAAGCTTAAAGATCTAGGTAGTTTTACTATTTTGTGTACCATCGATACTTTATGTTTTGCTAAAGCTTATGTGATTTGGGTGCAAATATAAATTTGATGTCACTGTCAATTAATCAACAACTTGGTTTGGGGGAGATTAAGCCTATTTTTGCAACTTCACAACTTGTTGATCGATACCTCAGTTATCCAAATGGAATAGTGGAAGATGTTTTGGTAAAAGTTTGTAAATTTATTTTTCTAGTAGATTTTATTGTGCTTAATAGTAGGAAGATCATGAAATATCGATCATTCTTACAAGACCATTTTTAGTTACTGGTAGTGCTCTTATTGATGTTGAAAAAGATGAACTTACCTTAAGGGTTCAAGACTAGGAGTTAAGTTTTAATATTTTTAGAGCTTTAAAATGTCCAAAAGATTCTAATGAGCGTTTTGCAGTTAATGTGGTGAATAATGTTAGCAATGATATGTTGATGGAAAATTATTCTAATGATCCACTTGAGGCCTTCTTGATTTCTACTTGTGAAAGTGATGATGATAGAGTTCTTGAATATGCAAAATTGTTGGATGTTCCATCACACCTCCCAAAACCTCAATTTGAGTCTTTACAATTACCAACTTCTTCAACTTCACCAGCCAAGCCTTCCATTAAAGAATCACCCACACTTGAGCCTAAGCCATTACATTTTCATCTACGATATGCTTTTTTGGGAAACTTATCTGCTTTGGTAGTTGTTATTTCTTTTTTTTTTACTAACACGTCAGAAGGCAAGCTCCTTCATGTGCTCAGAAAGTTTAAGAAAGCCATAGGGTGGACCATTACTAACATCAAGGGAATTAATCCATCTATTTGCATGCATAAGATCCTTCTTGAAGACAACCACAAGGCAACCATTGAGCATCAACGTAGGCTAAATCCAATCATGAAATAAGTGGTTAAAAAAAATATTATCAAATGGCTAGATGCTGATATAGTATATATGATTTCAGATAGTACATGGGTATTTCCAGTCCAATGTGCACCAAAGAAATGAGGTATGACTGTAGTTTCCAATGAAAATAATGAGTTAATTCCCACTAAAAATGTGACTAGTTGGGTAGTATGTATGGATTTTCGAAAGCTCAATAAGGCTACTAGGAAAGGCCACTTTCCTCTCCTTTTTATTGATCAAATGCTTGATAGATTAGCTAGTAAGGAATTTTACTACTTTTTGGATTGTTATTCTAGGTATAACCAAATTGCTATAGCTCTTAAAGATCAACAGAAAAATGCTTTCACTTGTCCTTTTGGAACTTTTGTTTTTAGGAGAATGCCTTTTGGACTTTGTAATGCACTTACGACTTTTCAAAGATGTATGATGTCAATTTTTTTGACATAAGGAAAAATATCTTGAGGTATTTATGGATGATTTTTCTATTTTGGTGATAGTTTTGACAATTGTCTTTTTAATCTTTTTAGAGTCCTCAAAAGATAAGAAGAAACAAACTTGGTGCTGAATTGGGAAAAATTCATGGTGCAAGAAGGCATTGTTCTTGAACACAGAGTTTTTAGTAGAGGAATTGAAGTTGACAAGGCCAAGGTTGAGATAATCAAGAAACTTCCACTTCCAACATCAGTGAATGGCTTTGGGAGTTTTCTTGGCCATGCTAGTTTTTATTGACGTTTCATTAAAGACTTCTCAAAAATTTTCAAGCCACTTTGCAATGTTTTGGAGAAAGAAACACCTTTCCTCTTTGATGATGCATGTCTTAAAACATCTTAGAGCTGAAAAAAAAGATTAGTTTATGTACTTATTATCACAGCCCTAGATTGGAATCTTCTTTATGAACTTATGTGTGATGCTAGTCTTTATGTGGTTGAAGCAATCCTCGCCCAACAAAAGTAGAAGATTTTTCATCCAATTTATTATGCCAACAAAACATTGAACGATGCCCAATTAAATTACACCATCGCTGAAAAAAAGTTGCTTGCTATTATGTTTGCCTTTGACAAATTTTGCTCATATCTTATGGGCATAAAAGTTATTGCATATAGTGACTATTTTTCCATTCGGTATCTGTGAGAAAAAAAATGCCAAGCCACAATTGATAAGGTGGGTACTTTTGCTACAAGAGTTTGGTTTCGAAATTCAAGACAAAAAATATAAAGAAAATCAAGTGGCAGATCACCTTTCTAGATTGGATAATGAGGCATAAACTGGAAATAAAGTTATGATAAATGAAACTTTTCTAGATGAGCAGTTATTTCATGTCAACGAGTAGAAAATTTTGTCACGGTATGCTATTTTTGTGAACTACATTATGAGTAATCTTTTCCCTCCCAACTTGAACTCTTAACAGAAGAAAAAATTCTAGCATGATGTCAAAAGTTATGTTTAGGATAAGCTTTTCTTGTTTAAGCAATGTAGGGATTGAATTCTTAGAAGGTGTGTTCTAGAGGAAGAATTTGATAAAAAACTGCATCATTAAGGTCAAAGAACTATTGCCAAGGTTCTTCAATTAGATTTTTATTGGCCTACTATTTTTAAACATGCTCATTCTTTTGTTGTAAAGTGTGATAGATGTCAATGGGTTGGCAATATCTCACAAAGACACGAGATGCTTCTCAACAACATTCTAAAGGTAAAGATTTTTTATGTTTTGGGAATTGACTTCATGGGTCTATTTATTCCTTCATACAATAATCAATATATCTTAGTTGCTATTGATTACATGTCTAATGGCTTGAAGTTACAGCATTCCAGACTACTGACTCTAAAGTTGTGATGAACTTCTTGAAAAAGAATATCTTCACTCATTTTGTTACACCTAGAGATATCATCATTGATGAAAGATCTCACTTTTACAACAAGTATTTTGAAGCACTATTTGCTAATTGTTGAGTTAAACATAATATTGCCACAGCATATCACCCACAAACAAGTGGCCAGGTTGAAGTTTCAAATAAAAAAATTAAGAGAATTTTGGAGAAAACTATGTGTCCATCCAAAAATGATTGGTCTAAGAGGTTGGATGATGCATTATGGGCTTATAGAACTATGTTCAAAACTCTAATTGGGATGTCTCCATTTAGATTGATTTTCAGCAAAGCTTGCCATCTTTTGATTAAACTTGAGCATAAAGCATATTGGACCATTTAGAAATTGAACTTTGATCTCTAAGCTGTTGTAGAGAAGTGTCTCTTGCAACTCAATGAGATGGATGAGTTTCGACTTCAAGCTTATGAAAGTGCAAATATCTACAAGGAGAAAACTAAAAGATGGCATGACAAGAAAATCATTAAGTGTAGTTTTCAACCAAGCCAACATGTTCTCCTTTATAACTCTCAATTAAGATTTTCTTCTGGCAAGCTAAAGTCTAGATGGTCAGTACCTTTCGTTGTTACGAAAGTATTCCCCCATGTAGCAGTGGAATTGTCGAAAGAAAATAGGACATTTAAAGTGAATGGTCAGCGTCTCGAGCACTATTGGGGAGGTGAAATCAAACGCCAAAAATACTCAATTTCACTCATCAATGCCAATTGAGTTAGAAAAAGTCAAGCCAAAGATTATAAATCAAGCGCTTCTTAGGAAGCAACCCAAGGGTTCTAAACTCAATTTATTTTTATTTTATTTATTTATTTATTTATTTATTTTACTAATTTTAATTTTTACTTTTTTTGGAGGTGTAAAAAAAAAAGTAGCACCGTGACACCATGCCAATGAAAAAATAACCGCAAAGGCACCACAGTGCTTACCTATTAGCGTTACAGCATCATGAAAACACCAGAAATTCCACCCCACCCCAACCGGAGACAAGGGTGCCATGGCATCCAATGGCCCAACAGTTCTATACACCCTTCTTTTTCTTATTTAAACTTTTATTTTCCCCATCAGCCACCAAAAACAAAATCAAACTCTCTCTCTCTCTCTTTAATCATCCACATCCACAAAACTCTTTCTCTCTTTAAAATCTCCATACACACTCAAACTCTCTTAATTTCATGCCTTTAAAACCCATCATAATAATTAAACTTCATTAAATGCTTCAACAAACAATTGGGTTGCATCATTTCTCAAATCTTCTTTTTCTTGAAATTTATCGTCAAATTTCAAGAATTTTTGGATGTTCTTGATATTATTGGTTTCTTGGTAGTTTTTTATCAATTTTTTTTAGATATTTATGCTTAGAAAATAATGGGTTTCTAGGAATTATTGAGAATTTTGAGTTGGGTAGTTAGAATTTAAATTTAATTGTGGATTTGATTAGTGGGTAATTTAATTAACTTCTTCATTAGATATTATTAATTGTTAAAATTTAGTCATACATTGAGAAGCTAAATTATTCTTACTTATGATTTTGTGAAAATTATTAAGAGATATTGGGTATTGGAAAATTATTGTTTGGCTTTTTTGGGGTTTCTTTGCTTTGGTTTTGGTTAAGTAAATTGCAGGAAATTTAATCATTGCACCAAAGAAAGCAAGGGCTAGTGCAAGTAGTTCCTTTGATAAAACAAAATTTATGTTTGTGGATACTATTGCCAAACATGATAGTTCCCTCATAAATAAGGTTCTGATTCAAGAAGAAGGTCTTGATGTTACTTTAATCTGACACCTCGAAATTCAAGCCCAAATTGAAGAAAGAAATTGGCAAAAATTATGTTCTTAATTAGAGGTGGCCGTTATCTAGTTTTAAGAAAATTTTATGCTAATTGTCCCAAATATAATAATGTTGTTGTTTTTGTGAGAGGTAAACAAGTGTCATTCCATAGCCAAGCTATCAATGCTTTCTATGAAGTTCTAGATATTGAGAACAATGGCTATGGGCAATATCTGGTAGAGCATCAAGGCTGGAACAAAATTATTTTGGCACTTTGTGAAGAGGATGCCTAATGGAAAATATCGAAAAATGAATTGATATCTTTCAAGCGTAGTGTCATGAAGCAAATGTCAAAGGTGTGGTGGTATTTTACGGCATCAAAGATGCTTTTGTGTTTACACGTTACTAGGAATAGGGCAGTTTTTATTAATGCCATAGTGATGAAGAAATCCATCAACATTGGCCAAGCAATCAACCATACCATGATGCATACAGCCATCACCAAAAGAAATGGTTTATGTTTTCCTTCATTGATCCCTGCTTTGTGTGGAAGAGCCGACATACAATGGAATCCAAGTGAAGAATTACTACATCCAAACGTTCATATTGATGTGGGGCTTATTTACCAATATTCTCAACCCTCAACTAATGGTAGCTCTTCTTCGGCACCACGTCCTCAAACTCTTCAACCTAAAGCCAAGGCTTTAATATCACCTCAACGAATTGAATAGCTAGAGCTTCGATTTATATAACAAGCCTCATACCAAGTTCGATGCAATCAACAAATGGAGTAGATGCTTAGAGCCTATGGTACCATTATAGGGATGGACATGAAATCTTTCCCACTTTACTGAATCCTCTCACGAGCTTGGGCGACATAGAGGAAGATGAAGGTAAAGAAGAGGAGTATCCAACTACCAGGGGAGCATTCCTTCACCTTTTCTTTATCTGTTTCTAACATTGAGGACAATTTTAAATTTAAGTTTGGGGGAGAATTTTTTTTTCTAGAAGTTGATTTTTCTATGAAAGTTGAGACTTTAATTATTTATTTGCATGCATGTCTTAGGTTAGTTTATCATTTACTTTTCATTATGCTTGTTAGAAGTTTTTAGGATAAAGTAAGTTGTGCCAAATTTTTCAATGATTTTCTTATCTAATGATGAAAACTTAGATGTCTTGTTTCTTTAGCTTTTGGTAAATAAAGATATTATTTAGTTTATGATAAATTCTTTTACTGAGTATCATTGTTAGAATGTGATTCTCACATTTTGAGCATTTTGTCTTTTATTTTGAAATATTGTGCATATTTAGAGAATATTTATATTTATATGAATTTTGGATTATGTCATGAATTTTAGAATTTACTTGATTCTATCTTGAGGCAAAATCTTAGGCAATATTTAGTTAAGGAGATGACTTAGGCCATCTTTGGACCGTTTGAGCCTTTCAAGCTAACCTTGTTAAATTTTATCCCTAGTATACCCCTTTATGCCTAATTTTTCCTTTTCTTTGTTTAAACACCTAATTATTTAGCCTAGTCTTATTTTAAATAAATTTTAATTTTGCATCCCTCACTCCTAAGTATGTAAATCATTTTAGGAAGTGTTATAAGCTAAATGTTGAATAAGATAGAAGGTGAAATTGATGAAAAAGTTCAAAAATATGCTTAGTGTTCACCTCACCATCAACATACAAAATAATAAGTTTGAGGAGTAAAATTGTGATGAAAAAAAAAAGAAACAAAAATAAAGTGTTGAACAAAAAGAAAAGTTCAAAGTTGAAGAAATGGTGTATTTGGAGATTATAAATAAAGCTCTACATAAGTCTTAGAATGATTATGTGCTTAGGATGAATTAAACCTTATTATTGTCCTTCATCCCACCTTGACCTTAGCCTTACATTACAAGCTTAATAAAGACCTAATGATCCTTAACTCAATATTAGTCTACATTAGTGGAGAAAGAGATGAAAAGCGAACTTATGGAGTTCAAGTTCTAATTTGAATTTTGCATTGGCATAAACTTATCTGGATTGGATGATATTCTTTGTAAAAGATTGCACACAGACACGAAAACCCTTTTGAGAATGAGCTTGATTTGAATTGAAACATGAACTTGAATGATGCTTATATTTTGCCTTGAATTAGAGATTTATAGATATACTTTTAAGGAAATTATGCAAATCATTGATTTGGTGCTACTTGTCTCCAATTAATTTGCTTATTTATGATTGCTTTCATCATTTAAATTGCTTTCGTTTTTGTTTAGTTTCTTTTAGGTTTTGCTCAAGGAGTAGGGAAATCTTAAGTTTAGAAGTGTGATAACTCTATTTGATAGAGTTATTTGATCACAATTTTGGGTGTATTTTGTCTAAGTTCTTGAGATTAGTTTAAGTATTAGTTATTTTTAGTCACTTATTTTCTTTTAGTAAATTATATTAGGTTCAATTGCTTTAAGTTATTTTATGATATTTTGCTTTAAGTTTAGTTCTTATTTAAGTTAGTAGGTTGCTTTGTAAGTGTGCTATGAAAAGTGTGATATTTTGTGAAGAAGAATGCATTCATGGTGCGGACTTCCACTGCACATGTTCCAGTATTTCAAGCATATCTTCCATTAAAAAAGTCCAATTAACATGATTCATGAACCATTGGAAAATTAAGAGGTAGGACTACAACTTTCATGTTTACCACCTTACCTAGTTCAACCTCAAAAAGTGAGAAAATTGCATCACAAGTTGAAGTAGTGCAAGAAAACCTAGAAATTCAAGTAAAAGCATAGAGCGTTGTGGCAACCCGACAAGGGATGTATGCTTTGAATGGATAAAAGACTCAATGTCATGGCCACCAAGGAGGCACCATTGCAATGACTAAAAGGAAAAGCTGAAAAAACAAAGAGATCGTCAACACAGCATCACGACGCCCAATGAGAGAAGGCTACAGTGCTCGCATGTCAAAGAGAAGAGTTTTCATTCATTTGGACTTCTATTTCTATACAAATTTGAGCTCTATTTAACCCCTATTTTAGAAGCATGTTTTAAGGAGAATTAAGCAAGATTTTTTTGAAGAAAAAAAAAGGCATTCAAGCTAGCAATAAAGCAAGAAAAACAAGAAAGATTGCAGATTGAAGACTTGACAAATCTTAGAGTTCTTTCTTTTTTTTTTTTGTTATCTTTATACTTTTTTTTGTTTAATTTTGACAGTTAAACTTTTTTGGATGATGTTTTTAGTAGTTATTGTCACGACCCTGTCCTGAGCTGTGACCGACACGAGAACTTAATGGAGGTAATCCACCAAGCCCACGTAAGCTTCATACATTGTCATTATCACTTAACTTATCATTTCTAACTCCAAATGCATCATAACATTACTTAAGTCATGATTTAAAGCATAACATTTCATATATGCACATTAAGCACGACCTTGTGCCAAAAACATTTGTTGCCACTTAGAATCGACATTTCATAAACTAATTATGGGCTTGCCAACTCGTGGCTACCTTGACTTAAACTAGGTATTTACAACTTATCACATAATAGTGCACATATACATAAGCAAGGTCAAACAACCAAACCACATATAGGCCCATCTACAAACTCTAATAGAGTGACACGGGCGTCGAAAATCTTACCGAATGCCATGGTCATTTCACCTACCAAAAGATATACGTAACTCCTTCTCATGTCTAAGACTAGAGGTGCTCTGTATGTACAAAACATGAATTTTTGAAATGGTGAGTACAATTACTTAGTGAGGAATATGGAAGGGAACAACCAACAACAAGGAATTGACTTTCAAATCCATGAACATTCATTGGCAAGCATGCATATTTTCCCTACACAGAACTATGATGCAATTGGGTCTTACCCATCAAAACATACATAAGAATGCATACATGTGGATTTTTGCCCATAAAACATACATCAAGCATCACACACATCATTTGCAACTTCATGGCAGAATGCATACTTAACCTTAATCATCGTGCATGTAACTCTAGTGGTATTATCGACCCCACAAAGGCTAAATGCACATTTAGGGTATTTCGACCCTTACTTTTTAATTAGGTGCTTTGACCTCTTTCTTTGGTGCTTTACTTCCACCCCACCAAGGCCATGCAATGCATCATCAAACATGACATTTGATAACTCTACTATCTAGAGTTATTTTGACACATTTTGGGGCTTAAGTAGTAACTTTTTTGAGATTTTACGTTTGGATTTGAGTAATTTAGGTGTTTTTCATAATTAAATTAGATTACATGTTGATTAGTTTGATTTAATTATTTTAGTTTAGTTTTACATTATTTTGTTTTAAATTCCTTTAAGAGTAGTTATTACTGATTTCTCTTATTGCTTTTGTAGGAAATTTGATGAAAAAAGCTCAGTTGATGAAAATCCTTGCAAGTTTAATGATGGCTTCATTTGTACATGTTGTAGTATTTCAGGGATAACTTGAGCTACAAAAGTCAAATTGATACGATTCTTGATCCACTAAAAATTTGAAAGAAAGGGCCACAACTCTAATGTTTCCCACTTTACCCAGTTCTGATTGGATCAAGATCAAACTCCTTATCGAAGTTGGAGAACTATAGCAATCTGCGCAGACTAAACATGATATAGTATTTTGAGCATATATTTCAATTAAGAAGTCAAAATGATGTAATTGTTAGACCATTCGAAAACTAAGATACAGGGCTACAATTTCATGTTTACTACTTTTCCCAGTTCGACCTAGAAAAAAGGAAAAAATTTATTCACAAGATGAAACAGTGCAGTAGAGACAGAATAAGAAAGGAGGACCATAGTGCCACTCGAGAGTAGGACGTCGCAACGCCCAAGAGACAAGGTCGTGGCACCAACGACTTATCAAAAATCTGTTTTTGACGAGATTTTGGAAACTAGGGCTTTTGGAGGCTATTTAAAAGGCCTTTTTAGAGGTTTTGATGGGGGTAGGCAGCAAGCAAATACTTTGGAGAAAAGGAGCCAAGAACAAAGTAAGAAAACAAGAAAATTTGAGAAAGAATTGAGATCATGAAGCTCAATACTTAGTTTCTTTCTCTATTTTTGTGTTTCTCTTATTTTCCTTGACTTAGATTCATCATTAAATTTCCTTGGATATTGTTTTTATTAGATATTTTGAACTAAATTATTTTTCTAAGATTGTGGTGGATTTCAACATGTAGTTTGAGTATTTGTTTCTCTTTTATTTACTATGAATGGGCATAGTTTTGCTTATTCAAATTTGCTCTCAATGCTTTTGATTTCTGGCCAACAATTAACAGATTTTTTATTCTAATTGAGACTTGATAAAGAGAGTTTATATTGAACTAAAGTTTGAATAGTGTATGTTCACGTCACTTAGGTGATCTGATTCGCGATTCGGTTAGACATGCACCAATTGCCATATATAGTCAAATTAGAACACTAGCTTAATGAACTTTATTTAGTTGATTCCTATAGACATATAGTGACCCAATTAAGGTAGGTATTTGTAAAAGCATTTCGACAGAGACTTGTACATAGCTTTGGATTCTAAGTTAGTAAAACCATCCATTAATGTAAATAATAAGAGAAGTTGGCATCAGATGAAGTATTGAATGAACCCATAATTCTAGGTTTTAATATATTGCCTTTCTCAAGTGGATTTTTAGTTTCTGTTATTTAATTTAGTATTTTCTTTAATTTAGTTTTAATTATTTTTCTAAAACATCAAGTTACTTGAATAAGATTAATTTGTCATAATTTTAGTACTTAGTGAAAATTTAGGAACAAATCCCTATGGGAACGATAATCTATACATACTATCATATTACTTGTTCGATACGTATACTTGCACGTGCAAAATTGACAATAAGTATTTGGTGCAGTTGTCAGGGATTCATTTTTCTATTATTTTGATAATATTAATATTCACAAATTAATCTTAATTCAAGTTTTTTTTTTATTTTCAAGTACTTTTGGTTGAGGTGAATTATTATAACTATCAATGGCCATTTGAACAATTTGAGCCTATGAGGGTTGCTAGTAATTATGAATTGGCTATAGTGCTTTGACCACCTAAGTAGATGCTTTGTCTCAAAAAATTGACACTTGGGGTGTGAATGTTTTTTAGAGCCCTTGTGTGACATGTGAGCTTTGTGGAGATGGGCATTCCAGTGATTGCTATCCAGCCTATTATGAATGAATGCAATTTGATGGAAGCTTCAATGGGCAACAATATAATTCATATTCCAATAGTTACAACTCAGGGTGGAATCACCCAAATTTTTCATGGAGTAATGATCAAGGTCCTACATATTCATCACAATTTATTTTCCATAAAGGTTTTCAGTCACAAGTTAGAGCTCCTATACTTGAGAAGAAGCCAACTTTGGAAGAAATGTTAATGTAATACATGACCAAGAATAATGCATACATGGCAAATATGGATGCAGTCATTCAAAGTAATGAAGCTTCAATGAGAAATATTGAGACATATGTGAGTCAACTTATTCATGACATCAACAATAGGCCTCAAAAAACTTTACCAAATGACACTACGCCTAATCCTAGAAGAAAAGAATATGGTAAGCATCTTCATGAGGTAAATGACAAGAATATGGTAGATGATGGAGATAAAGTAGATCAAGAGAATACTTCCCACAATCAAGTTCAAGATGAAGAAGCTAAGAAAGAGGAAAAAGTATCTACACCACCACAAGTCAATCCATATGTTCCTCACATTCCCTTTTTGGATACAGTTGATGAGTTACCTAAAGAAGCTGTTGGTATGGAAAATCCAACGAAACTCCTCGAAGCTTGTTTAGTTCAAGATGAAACAATAAAGGACAAGAATGAAGAACTCATAAATATTACACATGTTTTGAAGGCTACACCAAGAGTGCATTATTCAAGAAGAACTCAATTTAAGAAGTTAAGTAAAAGTCAGCCTATTTCACCACATTGAGTTGAGCAAGAACCAAATCTTGAGTTAAAGCCACTACAACCTCATCTTAGGAGGAGGCTACTTTCACACCTCGATCTTTTTTCATGCAAACTCAAACCTCCTTAAAGGGTGAATGAAGACCTCAACCAAAGTCAAGCTATTGACTATAAAGAAGCGTTTCTTGAGAGGCAACCTAAGCTATATCCTTTTAAATTTAGTTGTTATTTTAGTTAGATTTTATTTTTCTATTTAAATAAGTAGTTATAACCTCTCCCTAGCTTGTTTTGTTGAGTATACAAGTTTGGAAAGCATGAACATAATGAGAAAGAAAATTAGAACTTTCAATGCATTGCCACCATCGATAATGGAGTTTGTTTTCTTTATTCTTTTTAGCTTTTAACATTGAGGACAATGTGCAATTTAAGTTTGGGGGAGGGTTTTATTGTTATTAGTTTTTGTGATATTTTTAGGTTAGTTTATTTTCATAAATATTTTTTTTTAATTTTATGTATATTTTAAGATTTTGAGCTAGAATTCGTTACGCCAATTTCTTTTAATTTACCTATTCAATGATGGAAACCTAGTTATAATCTATCTTAATTCTTTGCAAATGTGAATATTGTTTGAGTATTATGTAGATTTTTATGCTAATCTTCATTGTTAGGATTAGATTTCTACAATTTGAGCATCATGTCTTTTGCTTAGATTCATTGTACGTATTTAGAGAAGGTTTATGTGAATGTGAATTTTTTAATTATGTATTAAGTTCTAGAATTTGTTTGATTCTCTCTTGAGATGAAATTCTAGGCTACACTTAGTTAAGGAGATGATTTAGGCCATTTTTGGACCCAATGAGCCTTTTGTAGCCTTCCTTTACATAAATTATCCTTAGTTTTCTCCCTTTGAGCCTAATGATACCTTTTCTTTGTTTGAACACTTAATTTTCAACCTAGACCCTCTTATATAAATATTTTCAACAATTCTTGCATCCCTCATTCCTAAGTACATAAGTCAATTTAGGAATGTTATCAGCTAAATAATGAAAGAGGTAGTAAAAATGAAAAATGATGAAAAGTTTAAAAATATGATTGTATTCATCTCACTACCCAATAAAAGAAATAAGTTTAAGGGTGTGAAATTGAGAAAAGAAAAAGAGGAAAGAAAGAAGAAGAAAAAGAATGAAGTGTTGAACAAAAGAAATGTTGATGAAGAAAGGAGTATACTAGGTGAAGGAAAATAAAGCTCTTAATAAGTCCTAGATTGACTATGTGCTTAAGGTGATTTGAGCTATACATTATCCAATATTCAACCTTAACCCTAGCCATACATTATAAGCTAGTTAAAGTCCTATTGATCTTTAACCTAGTATTAGTTTATATTAGTGGAGAGAAAGATGAAAAGCAAACTTATGGCATTTAACTAATTTTAATTTTGCATAAATATAAATGTATTCGGATTGTACAATATTCTATGTAAAACCCGACCCTATAAATACATGTCATGACATACATGCATTGAGTAGCATGTTATTACGCTAGAAAAGCACCTAAGAATAGACGAAACCCGATATTGTACCTAACGGTACACTTAAATTGATTTAACCTCGAACTAGTTCAAATAGGAATTGTAGGATGAAATTTAATATTTTATAGTCCAGGAATGACTAAAAATGATT
>NC_030857.1:16264984-16315103 GCF_000208745.1 Theobroma cacao | reverse complement strand
TTTTTTACTTTTATATTACGTTTTAGCCAGTTTTGAAATTTTGAGAAAAAAATGACCAAAAGACCCCTGTGTGGCGAAAATTTATTTTGATTGTTTTTGATCTAAATTAGTAAATATTCTCTAAAAACTCGATATTTAACAATGATTGCTCACAGGAAAGGAGAAAAACTGATATGTAAGCCTTGCGGGGTTCCGTTTGACATTCCGGGTAATGAATGTCAATCGGGACATCGCGGTGGGATTGTCATGGGCCTGAGGGAGGTTTCGGGTCGTGACATTCTAAGTGAAAAGATTGCACACACACACATGGAAATCCAATTAACGATAAGCTTGCATTAGCATTGAGACATGAACTTGAATAACATTTGTGTGTTGTTGGAATTGAGAATTTGGATTAACATTTGAGGATAATATAGGTGATTATTGAATTGGTGCAATTGATTTCTCGTTAAGTGTTTTCTCCATTTAAGTTATTATATTTTATTTTATGTTTTTCTCAAGGACTAGCAAAATTTTCAGTTCAAGGGTATGATAACTCTACTACCTAGAGTTATTTTGACACATTTTGAGGCTTAAGTAGCTACTTCTTTGAGATTTTAGGTTTGGATTTAAGTAATTTGGGTGTTTTTCATAATTAAATTAGATTACATGTTGATTAGTTTGATTTAATTTATTTTAGTATTTTATGTCATTTTGTTTTAAATTCCTTTAAGAGAAGTTATTGCTAATTTCTCTTATTGCTTTTGTAGGGAATTTGATGAAAAAGGCTTATTTGATAAAAATCCGTGCAAGTATAGTGATGGCTTTGTTTGTATATGTTGTAGTATTTAGAGGATAACTTAAGTTACAGAAGTCTAATTGATGCAATTCTTGATCCATTGGAAACTTAGAAGAAAGGGATACAACTTTAGTATATACCACTTTGCCCAGTTCTGATTGGATCAGGGTCAAACTCCTTGTCGAAGTTGGAGCACTGTAGCAGGCTACATAGACTAAACATGATCCGGTATTTTGAGCATATCTTCCAATTAAGAAGTCAAAATGCCGTGATTCTTAGACCATTCAAAATCTAAGATACAGGGCTACAACTTTCATGTTTATTACTTTGCCCAGTTCAACCTGGAAGAAGCCAAAAATCGTGTCACAAGATGAAACAGTGAAGTAGAGACAGCATAAGAGAGGAGCACCATAGTGCCACCTGAGAGTAGGGCACTGCAGTGCCCAAAAGACAAGGTCGTGGCACCCGACGACTTACCAAAAATCTATTTTTGATGGGATTTTGGAAACTAGGGCTTTTGGAGCATATTTAAGGGCATTTCTCAAAGGTTCTAAAGGGAAGAGGCAGCAAGCAACTACTCTAGAGAAAAAAGCCAAGAACAAAGCAAGAAAATAAGAGAGTTTGAGAGAGAATTGAGATCATAAAGCTCAATACTTAGTTTATTTCTCTATTTTTGTATTTCTCTTATTTTCTTTGAATTGGATTCATGGTGAAATTTTTTTAGATATTTTTTTATTAGATATTATGAACTAAATTATTTTTCTAGGATTGTGGTGGATTTCAACATGTAGTTTTAGTATTTATTTTTCTTTTATTTATTATGAATGGGTATAATTTTGCTTATTTAAATCTGGTCTTAATGCTTTTGATTGGCTAACCAACAATTAACTGATTTTGTGATTCTAATTGAGACTTGACAGAGAGATTTTAGATTATACTAAGGTTTGAATAATGTATGTTCACGTCACTTAAGAGATCTGATTCACATTTCAAGTAGACATATGCCAATTGCCATACATAGCCAAATTAGAACACTAGCTTAATGAACCTTATTTAATTGATTCTTATAGACATATAGTGACCCAATTAAGTAAGATATTTGTGCAAGCATCTTGACAGAGAATTGTAAATAGCTTTGGATTTTAGGTTAGTAAAACCACCCATGAATATAAATAATAAGAGAAGCTGGCATCAGAAGAAGTGTTGAATGAACCCATAATCATAGGTTTTAATATATTGCCTTTCTCAAGTGGATTTTTAATTTTTGTTAATTAATTTGGTTTTAATTAATTTTCTAAAACATCAAGTTACTTGAATAAGATTAATTTGTCATAATTTTAGTACTTAGTGAAAATTTAGAAACAATTCCTTGTGA
Organism: Theobroma cacao; assembly: GCF_000208745.1. Lineage (NCBI taxonomy): Eukaryota > Viridiplantae > Streptophyta > Magnoliopsida > Malvales > Malvaceae > Theobroma > Theobroma cacao. The sequence goes on along the minus strand of NC_030857.1, from coordinate 16,312,950 downwards.
GAACGATAATCTAGACTTACTATCTATATTACTTATTCGATACGTATACTTGTGTATGCATAATTGACAACAACATTCACATGAAACCATTTTATACATGACATAGCACTCAATCACAAGTCATTTTATAACTCAAAACATGCACTTCAGCATCTTAAAAATCTCATCCTATTCTAAGGCTTGATCATAAAGAAATCAACTTGTCCCCATGCAATTATTTTCTTTAAAGCCTTTACATAATAACATACTTAAACCTCATTTCATGCATTTCAAAAATCATTTTAATGCAATATCCACTCACCTTATAGTTTTACCTATACCACGATTCTGTTTGTACAAGAAACTGAATCTTCATTTTACTAGACTTGGTGCTCCAAGATAGTGTATCGTTCAACCAATGCATAAATATCAAACATATACTTAATTTATAATCATTTTTTTCTAATAAGTACTACATAAGATTCTCTAAAGCATTTTTCTACCACATTTCCAACAAACTTATTGGTAATTGAGACAAGTCCAGTAAACTCATCTTGAATTAACACATTTCCAGCTCAGCAAGTCCTAGAATACCTTACGTAACTAAATTGTACTTGTTCTCTATACTCTAAATCCATAAAACTCCAATTTAAATTTCCCAAAACTTCCTAGCATTCATTAATATTCATAAATAAATTTTTCTAGCACACTAATGAAATATTTAACTCATTTCCATGCTTCCAACAACAAACCTCAAATATCTTAATCTATTAAACATCAAATCTTTACCTTAATAGCAAGATTAAAACCATCAAAATCTCCAAAACCTTCAAGCTTAAGGAGATAAGACAATGCTGGAACAACACCAATGTTAGAATTATAATTAGTCAACTTGAAGTTCAAGAATTAAAAAAACTTATTCTTGCATAATTTCCCACTTTTCTAGCTCCAATTCACTAGTAGGAATGGTGGAAAATCAAAAGGGAAAGCTTGGAACCTTCAACCAAGAAAGAACTCAAAACCTTTTCAAACTAATGAGTGATGGGTGAGCAAACCAAAGATAAAATATAATAGCCCCCACTTGGATGAACATAATGGATTAATTGCCCTTTAGTCTTTGCTTTTTACTCTATTTACATAATTCAACCTCTACTTTATTTTTATTTTCAATTCAGTTCCTGAATATCTATTTTATTTTCAATTTAGCCCTCTAACTTTTCTTTATTTGAATTTAATCCTTAAATATTTTCTTTCTTTTCAATTTAGTCCTTCTCCCAAAGTTTGTGCATGATATACACCTCAACTCAAGATATTACTTACTATCCTTGGTAACTTAGAATCACAAACTAAACATATTGAATCTTAACCTTAGAAGCTACAACTCAAGGGTATTGAATATTATCCTTGGTAACTAAAAACCACAGCACAAGGATATTGGTTATTAACCTTAGAACCACAGTACCAAGGATTCTGCCTATTATCCTTGGAAACTTAAAATCACAGCACAAAGATATTGGGTATTAACCTTGGAACCACCATATTAAGGATTCTGCCTATTATCCTTGATAACTTAAAACCATCGTACAAGGATTCTGCCAATTATCCTTGGTAACTTATAGAATGCCCAATCAATCTTATTCCACCACTGATCTTATTCCTTTTTTCCCATAAGGCTTGGCCTTGAACATCACTACTATCACATTCATTCCAATCTCCACAACCTAATTTAATCCCATATAGCATTTGGCACATTCAATAAACCATACTTAGTTCATTTATCCATCATTTCCTTTACCATATGTGCTTCAATACCTATCTCAGCAAATCTATTCCAACACTAACGTCAAATGTATATACATTATCTAAGAAACCACCTACTTATTCCACTGAAAATATAAATCTCAGAATAATTGTCTATAAAGAAATCTAAACCACATGGCATGTAGCTCCACTAACACACCCCTCATTATACAAATAAAACCAATTCCCATTTATGTTTCCACATCTTGTCATGCATATCCAAATTCATAATTTTGTACATGGATGTAATCGCATACCAATCTTAAGCACATTACAATATATCAAGGCATAACCAATGCCCAATTGAGCCTTTGGACATTTGATTTCAATCAAGTTAAGTATCACCATAGGCTGTTTCTCTCATAATGCATGCAAACTCTCATCATCCATCTATTATTACATTCATATCTTATGCATTCATAGAAACTCAGCACATACAATTCACATCAATACAATAACAATTCATAACATGAATGCATGGGAAAAATGTATTCATCAATCATATGCACATTATTTTACCTAACTTACTAAGCAACTTAGTTTTCATGCTCTAAGTCCTTTGCTTAAGTCAGGGCATTAAGTTATGTGGAACTAAATTTTTAATTTTGAATCACAATTGAACCCAATACGTAATTTGAATTTTTAATGTTCTTTCTTGCTTATGATTGATAGTGTTTAAGTTGTTTATTTCAATCCTATTCTTAACGCATCTGATTGTTTGATCACCAATTAAATTGATTTGGAAACCTAAACGAAATTAAAAAGGAGAGTTTAGAGTAAGCCATGGACGAAATAACATATGTTTAATATCAATTACATGGGATGATTGATTTGATTCACATATAAGGTAGGAATGCACTTACATGTCATATGTAGCCATAATTAGAGTCTAAACTTAATGAGTATTTCTTAATTTCAATTTGCATAGAAATATAGTAGGTTGGTTAAGAAAGATATTTTTATAAGAATATTAGAAAAAACTTATAAATATATTAGAACCTTAAGTTAACAACTTAAGCCTATCTAGTAAGTAAAAAGAGAGTCAAAGAGATTCAGATGAAATATTGAGGAAATATTGTGATTTTAGACTTTTGATTAATTGATTCTAGTTAGATTGTTACTTCTGCTTTCAATTTCAATTTTACTTTCTTTAATTTTCAACAGCTTTAAATTTAGTTGTTTGATAAGATTAAATTATTTTAATTTTAGTACTTAGCAAAAATATTTAGACAATTTTCTATGGAAATGAACTTTACTTTCTATTATATTACTTATTATCGATACATGCACTTGTATGGTAAATTCGACAATAGTGTGCACTTCCTTGCTTTAGATTTGGAGTATCATATGAGAATATGTTATTAATGGCATCTCAACACTAATAGATTCACACATAAGGAATCCACAGTAGGTTTCAAGTGTTAAATAATTACATGTTACTCTTGGATTTTTGTACAACTCAACCTTGGAACTATATTCTTCGACCAATCATGCAAATCCTAAATCAAATATGAAATTCTTTCTATCTTCTTACAAACAGAATCTTAGAATTAAGGTTTTGTAAATTCTTTATTCCCAACAAAATTTTTGTGTTCAATTTCCAAAAACCAAAGGCACCAGAAAAAGAAAAACCCCCAAATTCATAACCAACATTTCCAAAATGGAAAAGTCCCTCAGCTGATACAAATTTTCCATTTAAGATATGTATTAATTTGGTAAAAAGAACAAATTTTATGTAGAATGCTTCTTCAAATTCAAACTCAAACCACTTTGACATTAATTGGTAAAATCTTGTCTAAATTGAGAACAAGCCAACCACCAAAAGCCTCAATGTTCAATCCTAGTCTTTTACTTGTGTCGTTATCCCTCTTCTTTTAGCTTTCGACACTGAGATGAGTAGAAAAGAAAGTGTAATGAAACCAAGTATAACCCTTTAAGCTTCGTCAAGTCTCATTCCCACTTCCAATTCCAAGAAAAATCAACACAGCATAACAAAAAACAAACAAGTAAGAGAAGGGGTTTTCTTTTTTAGAAAAATTTATTTTTTGGGACGGTTTTCTTTTTTAAATCAAAGAATATCAAGATGGATTTCAAAAAAAAATATCTCAATTAAAAGAAAGAGGGTGAGAAAAGAGTTTTGTGGTTTTTTTTTTTTTTGAATTTTTGACCCTTGGAGATTGACAATCGACAATCAACGACAACGATGATTGTCGATTGAAATCTAGATGTAAAGGGCGCTGATCTTAAGGAAAGCAAGGTAGAGAAAGAAAAATGAGAAAAAAGAATTAAATGTGCTTTGAATAACCCCATCAAAACGATGTAGTTTTGGATAAAAGGAAAAGAAAAAAAGAAATGAGCAAGAAAGAAAAAGAAAATCCACATGGTCAATTTTTTTACCAAAAACAATTATTTTTGACATGCCAACATCATGTCAACACATGTCAAGGCCACATCAGCACTACATCGACATCTCTAACGACCAACTTAGACAGAATTACTTATAAGGATCTAGATACACCAAATGTCAAAACTGAAGAGACTAAATTAACAAATTTTTAATAGGACTAAATTGAACCAAACATTATAGTACAAGGGCTTTCTAGGTACTTTGATCTTTTGAATTGTAATTAACTTAAAACTCAACAAAGCTCAACTTTTGACTTGAATTCAAACTCTTTAAACTTCTTCCACCAATTGCACACAATTGCAACTCTCCTACTCTACTTACTTTAACACTTTGAACAACTCTCCAAGCTAAAGACTTTACAAGCCACTAGCCGTCAAAATTACCTCAACTACACCTAACAAATCAAGCATGATCCAACAATCAATTCCACAAAAAGACCAATGCACATGTGTAACCTTAAAGTCAATGGCACTTATTGACTTTGCAAGGGCCCTTAGCAATCCCTACAATTGACCAACACTAGCAAAATTTTTCGTTGTTTCACCACCATGGGATACTTTCATCACTTCTTCAATAAATGAAATCTTACTTTGGTACTCATTCACATATAATTATAACCCATCTTCCATGTAATTTGTAGATTTTGCCAATGGCATGTTATCCTAATACAAAGCCAAATAGTGTTAACACACATTTTCTCTAACTCTATTGATTCAACATTCTTCATGTCATTTGGTAGCCCTTTCTCCTTCCTTAACAAAAGACGCATCAAACCTTACTGTAACAAAGATCATTCATCCTTTTCTAGCACTACGTGAAACTAATCTTCGCATCAAACTTCTCAATTAAGAAATTCATAGAACTAATAACTTTCAACATCCATATTTAAAGAAATCAAGTACATAAAAAAACACAAAAAGTTACATGGTTTGACCTCTTGCCTATGTTTACAAAAATGAAATAGCTTGTCTACTATTGAAAAATTAAAATATAATAAAATCTATCTTAATAGTTTTTGAAACTAACCTAAAGACTCTTTGTACATCCTTTCCTAATAACCTCACAAAAATGCTCACCCATACTCACCCACTCCTATTCTAGCTCCATCTAAAACAAAAGATAAAGTTATAGAGTGTTTTTTTTTTACAATATAAAGGTTCAAAGTCGAATAGAATTAGGACTCTATGAAACAAGAAATTTAAAACTATACAATTACTCAATGTCATGTGCAAACAAAAATTCTAATATGAAAACGAAACAAAATTCTCTAATGTATCTATTGGAATTACTAGGTGCTAACTATATGCAAGAAAACCTATCTAAATTAGGTCTTGGAATTTGGTAAATTACTAGAAATTAAGGAACAAGAAATCAGAAAATAATCTAGCAAAAGGAGGAAAATCGAGAAAGAAAATAATATCCTTAAACTAACTCCTACAAATCTGGAATGTAGTCAATAAACTAAATTGATGAGTTGTCAACACTCCCCCTTAAGTAGGTGAATAGATGTTGGTCATTCCCAGCTTGTCTAATAGCACTTCAAAACTCGATCTAGGCAGCCCTTTTTGTTAGAACATCAGCTATTTGTTGTTTAGTAAGCACATAAGTCATGCAAATTACCCCATCCTTTACCTTTTCTTTGATAAAATGTCAATCTATCTCCACATGCTTTGTTCGGTCATGATGAACTGGATTATGTGCAGTACTTATTGCAGCTTTATTGTCACAATATAGATTCATAGGTCTCATACTAGGCACTTTCAATTCTTCCATTTGCCTCTTTAACTAAATCAACTCATAAGTTCCTTCTGCAAGGGCTCTAAATTCTACTTCTGCGCCGCTGTGAGCTACAACTGGTTGCTTCTTGCTTCTCCAAATAACCAGGTTCCCCTAAACCTATGTACAACAACCAGATGCAAACCTCTTATCCTCAACTAAACTTGCCCAATCTTCATCAGTAAATGCCTCCACACTTCTCATCTCATTTTTCTTGAAGAACAAGCCTTTACCAAGTGTAGATTTTAGATACCACAAGATTCGGTTGTCTGCTTCAAGATGTCCTTCACTCGGAGAATGCATATACTGGCTCACTACACTTACAACAAATGCAATATCTGGTCATGTGTGAGATAAATAAATCAATCTTCTTATTAGACGTTGATATATCCCCTTATATACTAGAATTCCATTTCTTGTTCTTCCAAGCTTCATGTTTATAACTATGGGTGTTTCAGCTGGTTTGCAATCAAGCATCCTTTTATCTTTTCTTTGAGAGATAATAATACCTTTCTTGCTTTTTGCCACTTCCATCCCTAAAAAATATCTTAGTTGCCCAAGGTTTTTTATTTCAAATTCACTCCTAAGAGTTTTCTTAAGCCTCTCCATTTCTTTTGTATCATCTTCGGTTAAAATAATATCATCCACATAAACAATCAAGATAGTTTTCTTTCCATCTTGTGAATGCTTGAAAAAAAGAGTATGATCAGTTTGTCCCTGTTGATAACCATACCTCTTTGTAGATTTTGCAAAATGGTCAAACCAAGTTCTCGGCAATAGTTTTAATCCATATAGTGACTTCTTCAATCTACATATTTTTTTGTTGCCAATTGCCTCTTCAAAACTTGGAGGCAAATCCATGTAAACCTCTTCATCAAGCTCTCCACTGAGAAGGGCATTTTTTACATCATTTTTGACATCCATTTGATGTAGTACCCAGTCAAGATTAGTAGCTAGTGATAATAGTACCCTTATAGTGTTTAACCTTGCAACTGGAGAAAACGTTTCTGTGTAATCCACCCCAAAAACTTGAGTGAATCCTTTGGCAACTAGACAAGCCATGTGTCTTTCTATTTCACCATCTGACTTATACTTAATGGTAAACACCCATTTACACCCTACAAAACTCTTACCCTCAAGTAACTCCATTACATCCCAAGTTTCATTCATTTTTAAGGCTCTTATTTCTTCAAGTACAGTAACCCTCCATTCTGGTTTTTCAAAAGCTTCTTGACTATTTTTTAGAAACCTTTTCTGTCAAAGCTCGGAATACTTGTGACAATTGGCTATAAGATACGTAATTAGAAATAGGATGTTGGGTGCATGATCTAACCCCTTTCCTAAAAACTATTGGAATATGCAACTTATTAGGTTGAGTTTCCACTTAACGCAAATCAGAAGTATCACCAGCACCAAAAATTTCAGTTTCAATTTCAGTTTCAGCATTTACCTGTGGATTGGACTCTTGCCTACATGATTGATGAGTGAAAGCTTACACTTCTTAAGGCTTTCTGTTTCTTGATGAATAAACACAAAGCTTTGATTGTTGTTAATTAAGCCCATTTGGATCTTCCCTTATTTCTAAGCCAAAATCTATTGATGCCATAACTAGAGGATTTTTATTTCCTAGTGGTGTTTCAGGTATGTCAGCAACTACAGGAAGAGGAATAAGACAATCCCAAAACTTATCTTCTCCTAGTATCTCCCCCTAAAGAATAGGATTTAATAAAAAGTTTGATTTTCAAAGAAAGAGACATCTAAGGAAACAAACATTTTGTTTTCGGTGGTTGAACAGTAGCATTTGTACCCTTTTTGACTAAAAGAATATCCAACAAAGATACACTTTATAACTTAATTTCCAGTTATGTCCGAAAAGACAAGATACACTTTATAGCTTTAAGATTTAATTTTTCACGGGTAAGACTGGTATTATGTACAAAGGAAATGCAGTCAAAGACTTTTAGGGACAAGGAGGTGAACAATTGAGTTTGAGGGTAGGTTTCCAGTAAGATACTTAAAGGAGTTTTAAATCGAAAGACTCAGGATGGAAGTTTGTTTATCAAGTATGATATAGTTAAGACTGCCTAACCCTAAAACTATTTAGGAACATGAATTGTGAACATAAGTGCACATGTAGTCTCCAACAGATGGCAATTTTTACATTCAGCAATACCATTCTGTTGTGGGGTTTTGATAGAAGAACTTTGGTGGAAAATTTCATTTTTTTTAAAGTAATTGCCAAGAATTGAATTGAAATATTCTTGACCATTATCTGTTCGAAGAATTTGAATTGACGTATTGAATTGGTTTTGGATCATTTTATGGAATTGTTGGAAAATGGTAGCTGCATTTGATTTTTCTTTAAGAAGATAAACCCAACATGCTCTTAAATGGTCATCAATAAAGGTTATGAATCATTTGGTTCACAATGAAAAGAATTGATGTCTTTACTCTTGAATAGAGAAGGAAACAAGTTTTTCATATATGGAAACCTAAGATGACCTAACCTATTTTGCCATAACATAATCTTACTGGAAACAGGAGTCATCACCACTTAGAGCTAGAGCTTGTTTATTCACTTGTCCATTATCCTCAAGGTAGTACAGCCCATCACGCTTCTTAGCATTGCCAATCGTCCCCCTTGATAGTAAATCTTGAAACTCACCAAATGATGTATAAAACTTAACCACACAATTCAAACTATTTATCAATTTGCTAATATACACTAGATTACATTTTAAATTTGGGACATATAGTTCAGATTTTAATGTCATATTAGCCAAATTTACAAATCTTTTTCCAACAAGAGATGATAAAGCACCATCAGCAACACTAATTTTGAAGTTTCCCGAGCATTAGGCATAGGTAGAAAAAGACTTATGGCATCTAGTCATATGATCCGAAGCCCTTGAATCCATAATCCAAGGGCCATTAGATTCAGAAATTGTACTCAAGGTAAAGGATAATTACTTTTCTGGGCTATAGAACAATTTGAAGCTGGAACTTGTGCACCAGTTCGGTGTTAGGCAAGACGGACTTGTAGTTGTTCAAGTTGTTCCTTTCTAAAAACTGATTCTCCAACCTTGTTTTCCTTTGCAACAACTTGAAAACCTCTGCTTTGTTCACCTTGTTTATGTGCCTTCCAATTTGCTCGTTTTCAATGTATCTTCCAGCATGTTTCTCTAGTATGATATGGACCTTGGCAATGATCACACCAGGCTTTATCATTTTTCCATTTCCCACGCTAATCACCAGAATTGGAAAATTCTTGTTTTTTTGAAATAAGAACAGAACTTTGGGACTAGTTATCTAAAATGACCTCTATGGTCACTCCTAACATAACATGTTTCTTGCTTTTTTCCCTTCTCACCTCTGCAAATGCCTCTCTAATGTTTTGAAAGGGTTTTGTCCTCAAAAATCGACCTCATACCTCATTTAACTCCTTACTTAAGCCATAAAGAAAATCAAATACCCGTTCTTTTTCAAGCATTTGCTTATACTTTTAAGTTGTCCTCAAGACAATACCAATTTATTTCATAAAACATATCCATCTCCTACCATAACTTAGTCAAAGTATTGAAATACTCAGTCACTGAAAGATTACCTTGTTTTCTATTTCTTAAGAGAAATCTAACCTCAAAACATTGTGTTGAGTTTTCCAGATCTGAGTACATTTCATGCGCCATATCTCATATCTCCTTTGTTGTCTTGTAAAATAAATAAGTTTAGCTGATCTTAAGTTCTATGGAATTAATTAACCATGCCATAACCATGGAATTCTCTAACTCCTAAGCCGAATGACCCGTTGCTCCTTCCTTTGGTGTTGCCTTTGTACCCGTTAAGTAGCCAAGTTTTCCATTGCCTCGTATTACTAGCATAACCGACTGAGACCATTCAAGGAAATTAGCCCCATTGAGTTTGTGTTGGGTTATTTGGAGAGAATGGGTTTCCTTAACAGTAGAAATCGCAGATGAAGAAGACATATTTCTAGAAAGTTCAGATGACACCTCTGAGGAACCTTTTAGAGTTGCATCTGTCATAATTGCTTTGGCCAATAAATACCATAAAAATAAAGAATGAAACAAAATTCTTTGATGTCTCTATTGAAATTACTAAGTGCTAATTATATACAAGAAAACCTATCTAAATTAGGTCTTGGAATCTAGTAAATTACCAGAAATTAAGAAATAAAAAATTAAAAAATAATCCAACAGAAAGAGAAAAATAGAGAAAGGAAATAATATCCCTAAATTAACTCCTACAAATCTAGAATATAATCAAAAAAATAAATTGATGAGCTGTCTATATAATTAAATAAAAATTTAAATTTTAAGCAACCTAAAACTCAACATTGCACAACCTTGATAAATTTCAACCTCGGTAAACTTAAAATGATATGAAGTTCAAACATCACAATCAATTAGGGATACACCTTCAGCCCCGCAAAATTCTGTACCTAAAATGGGAGCATGAGCCACAAGCCGAAGCCCATCGCTCCATCATTAAAACACCTTCAATCTTCACCTTATAGAAAGATGAACCATAAAATTGTGGATGCATATAAATTACTTTTTATTATCTTCACAAAGAGTACATTCTCCTCGAAGAATTTAATATGGCATAAGAAGATAAATTTGAGAAAACAAAAAACAATTGAAAACACAATGTGACGTTGGGCATATCAAAGGGAGGTTAAGTTGACATGATATTTTATGCAGATGTGAGGCTAAGCTCCACAAAGCTCCTTTACAAATAGATTCGTTTACGAACAACCGAACACTCAATTATATTAACTTCAACTTGACCTGATTCTCCCTTAATCGCATGAAATGATGATCACAACCCCTTTTTATAGAGGTTTGCTCACATCTAAGTAGATGAACATTATAATGTCATGATTATTCAACCGGAATCCCAAACACTAACAATGAGCATAGACTTACATTGTACATGCACTTCTAGAAACACTACGACGTAAAAGATAATAGTACTTCAAAATTACAATTCAACACACTCTATGCTCACACGTGTATATATATATATATATATATAATAATTTGGGTACAATTCCACTTCTTTACTTTTTATATCAAGTGTTAATTCTAATGCTAATCACACTCTTCAAGATTTATCCCAAATTAAAAAAAAAAAAAAAAAGCCAGCAGATTTTTTTATTGTGAAAAGGAGGAATCAAACTGTCTCATTAAGCATAAAAGTATGAACTTATTATTGAACCAAACATTCGATTCAATAAAAAAAAAATAACAAAACACCAAAGTTAAGACCAACAAGTGCAGAAAATTAGGTGCACCACGTAGCTAGGCAGCAAAGTCCGGCACCAACATTCCGTTCAAAATTATATATTTATAACCATATGCCAGCTGAGGTCAAGAAGAGTATCTTACGTTGCAAAAATTGCCATCCCTTAGAATTGTCTCAATTTGGTTGGCTGAGGACATTAGTTTAAGATATGAAATTTGGACAACCACAATTAAATGCAAAGCATATGAGGACACTTATAGAGATAAGGAGTTAATTAATTAAATCTTTAGCATCCTAACCATGAATAGTTTATGAATATGAGGTGGCTACCCTATCTGTGGTACGTGTCAAGAATGGATTGAGAGGCACAGAAATGAATATTTTAGTTAATGGAAGATGTAAGACTATATATAGCATTGGGAATTCAAAGCGAAATTTGTAAGTGCAAAACTAGCAGCCCTTACCGGTAAAAAAAGATACGAAGCTGAATCTCTGCAATATAGCCAACAAAGAAAGTCAGATTGATTGTTTAGCTAATGAATGCAAAGATAAGTATAGTTGTCCAATGGGTTAAAATGCTGAAAACAATATAATGATGAGAGGGGGTAAGAAGCTTTGTTTAGTTTATTATACATCACAAATGGAAAAAGAAAAAGAAAAAGGGAGGGATTTTTACGAGCATTCCACTCTAAATCCTGAATTACAAACACCAAGTCGGGGAAAATTTTTCCTAACCATATATGGAAATGATATGGCTAAATGCTGACAAGCTATTTACATATTATCACATGAACAGAATAATACAACGTCCTTACGAAGGGAAGAATGTTACCAAACTATCTTCATTATCCAAATGCATGCAAATTCATGTTGCAATTTGATCCAACAGCTCAACAACTTGATTCATGGCAGGCCTTTCTTTCGAAATCTCATTAGTACACATACATGCAATTCGAAAATACTCCTTAACCTCATCTTCGATTAACCCTTTCCTCGGAATCTTTTCATATACCATTTCTGTTTGTCGATTTCGATCCACCATTTTTCTAGCCCACTCCACTAGTCCTACGTCTTTCCCCTCGAATCTCACGGGCCAATTGGGACGATTTTGAGTGGCAATCTCGATCATTAATATTCCGAAACTGTAAGCATCAGCCATAACTGTCGCCGCCGTGTTCCCTTCTCGGTACTCCGGCGGCATGTATCCCATTGTCCCGGCGACCTGCGTGGACACGTGTGAATGGGCCTCCTGGATTTGCCGAGCGAGCCCAAAATCGGCAATATGAGCCTCGAAATTTTTACCCAACAAGACATTGCTAGCCTTGATATCTCTATGGATGATGGGCGTGTCAAGCCCATGTAAATACGCCAGCCCATTGGCAATCCCTCTGACAATTTTCTTCCTCGTTTCCCAGGACAACGTTAACCGGCCAACCGAGTTTTCCTGTTCCTCAGTTGCTGACGTGTCGTACAACCATTGGTCCAAACTCCCTTTCTCAATAAACTCATATATCAAAACCCGATCAAGACCCGACGAGCAAAACCCGAGAATCTTCACGATGTTCGGGTGACGAAGCTTACCTAGGGTTTCCATCTCAGCTCGAAACTCTCGGAGCCCCTGGAAAGCATTCGGGTCGAGCTTTTTGATAGCGACAGTGACTCCGTTGGAGAGAGTAGCCCTGTAAACATAGCCGAAGCTGCCGTCACCGATGATAAGGTCTGAGGAAAAGTTCTTGGTGGCGGCAGCGAGTTCCTCCATGTCGAGGCGGTTGATAGACGGGTCGAAGGCGGCGCTGTCGCATGTTGAGGGGTCGGGTGGATTAGGGGCGGGTCGGGTTTGAGTTAAGGATCGGGTTTGAGGAGGATTTTGGCGGTTGGGTTTTTTGGTGGATTTGCAGATTAAGAAAATGCAAGCTAGGATTAAAGATACTAATAAGAAGCTCAAAATTGCTGCAACAACTGCTTGAAGGCTTCGATCCATCGAGGAACGGAAACAAAGAAAAGAGAAATTAGATGGGAAGAAGAGAAGAGGGAGCAGCAGCCATGAGAGAGCGAGAGAAGAGGGCGAATGGCAAAGCGTGAGGGCTTGGTTTTTCAATGATGGGAGACGGCAGGGGAAAGGTCGACGGTGGTGGAGTCGTGGACAGCACGAGTCAACGGAAGAGAGGGGAAGGATACAATGTGGGTGATCTTAGGAGAAGGAACTGGGTACAAAAAAGAAAATGGCAGACTTCAAAATCTACCTGACGTGGACCCTGACCCATTTGTTCAGTTGCAGGCGTTTTTGGGTCCCACTTTCGCCGTGACTTAGGTGTCTGTCTATCTATGAGCATTTGTAGGTGAAAAGTAGTCAAAAAAATGGGTCAAATCAAATATTTTGCCCAGGAAATTATTGTTGAATTACGATGCAACATATTAGAAAAACAGTTTATTATTGGAAGCATGTACCCCTTGAAAAGAAAGCCAAGGAATCACTAATTTGGTCCATAACAATCATGGCGCAATTCAATTCTACAAAAGTGGTCAGTCATCCTTTGAAAGTCGTCAGAATTTTAAATCCGACGGTCCTTAGTCAGTTTTACTCACACAAATAGTGCCGCAAAATACGAAAAGGCACTATGAGTTATCCAAATACGTACGTAATTGCTGCAAATTTTGAAAACAAAAATACATAGTTATATATATACAAATGTAATCTACTTACATGGGCACAATACATACACACATATATATATATATATATATGAGAATGGATTTACATCTTTTTATATCTTCAATAATTAAATTTAATAATTTACTCGCGCTCATCATGCATATGAAATTGAGTCAATCTAATATTTTCATTACATTGATCAAGAATATTATTATTTTTCTATCAGACACTTTACACCGATCAATTTAAACGAAATTAAACAGAAGGATTTAATTGCATAAAATGTTGAAATACGGATATTAAATTGATCAATTTTGAATAAAAAGACGAAACTTTGAAAAACGTTATAATACACAAACCTGAGAGATATTTTGACCATATATGAATGCATATGTAAACACACTCACACCCATACAGAGAAAAACTTCATAAACTGATTTAATGCGTTAACAAACAACACCTAAAACTTTGATTAAACGTAGGCTATCACTACCTTCACATAAAACAAATTTGGAGAAAAATCAATGGGCAATTTCCCCTTTAGATTGACATTAACCTGTTTGAATGCAAGTGAATCTCTAATTGGCAGATTTACTTCCCTTTTTTTAAAATCCTATTTCTTTGATCGATTAATGTTAAACATGCTCTTTCCTAAAACAAGCCCTTCTAATTTTCAAAATTCCAACAATTTCACTTCAGTAACATTGCCTCCTTCAAGTTCACAGGGTTTCAATTGCTCACACGCCTTTTGTGGAGCCCTGACAATATTTTTCAGAATTGAAGAATGAAAGTCAAATTCTATCTTCAGTTTCGAGCAGGATGCTTCAATCCACTTCTCAGCCACACTGGTTGCTACACTGTCTTGGCTATCCCTCTCATGTTCTTCAATGGCCGGTCGTATTTCATCATACAAGGAAGCAAGCTGGCTAGCAGCTTCGTTCTTCAATTCCTGCATAGTAAGTCAAAAACCCAAGGTCAGCTGAGAAAAGTTCATTCCTTTTAAAGCTTCAAGCCCAACTAGGGAAAGGACTATGAGCCACAGCAGTGATTCCAGCATAGTAATAAATGTGGTTAAACATTGAATTTCAAGTTTTCAACTTTCACACACCAAATCAAACACCCACCAACAGAGAGAGGGTATGAACTGAAGTAATTATTCAAGCATACTGATCTGATCACAATTTCAACATTCACTCCGTGCGCTACAAAACCCACACACCAGATAAAAGGGGCCAAGAGGATTAGGCTTCTGCATATAGCGGTTTGAGCATCCATCATTGAGATGACTATAAATATAAAAGATGTGCAATTATAACCCTTCTCTTTCAGTGCTACTTCCATTTTACCCAATATTTGAATCAAGGTCCTATAATGTGTATGATACAACTTAGTGATTTAATCTTAAGCCTTTCATGTAAGCAAGGATCATCTAGCAAATGGCATCTAGAGATTATCAGTCAACTACAACCAAACAGCCTTCTTGAATCATGATGTTAATGATGAAACGAAAGTAAATAAAACAGAGTACAACCACTTGAAGCATCTATCACTACTGTAATATTTATCAAATATCATTAAATTAAAGCAATGCATGTGCTAGTAGAATAGACTAGACACAGGGTTAAGCCATTTATCAATGAAATAATTTACAGTATTTTAATATACACTTCCCAACATTTCAACTATTAGACATTGTCCCATAAATAAAGAACATTCTAGAGCAATTTACTCTTCATTCAAATTTTCCTTTTTCATTATAGTCCATATTTAAAATTTGGACACAGCCTTGCTATAGGATAACTACTCCTTTTAAATCAAATTTATAACAATAGTAGTGAAGGGAAAATTGTTTAGAAATTACGATCAGGAAGAAGAGAGTTTTATGTTGCTTAAACACAAAAATCATTACACTCGTTGAACTATACTCATTCACTCAAAAAGGCAAACTAGGTATAATTAAAAATAATAGAAAGTGAAACATTGAGTTTAAGCATCCAAATGCATATTTTGTATGAAAATTTTCCAAGCGTAATATGAGTAGAGAAAGAGAGCTTCTGTGCCCTAGTGGATGGCGATCATTAACGTCAAGCTGAGATGATCTATAGCATAGCATGCAAAGATTCGTCTAATCAAGTGAACAGAAAATAGGCAACCATACCTCATATCTGAAAACTTCCTCTTGTGCTTCTTTTGATGCCAAGAGCTGAGCAAGATGTTGTAAATCAATTTGCTTATTGGAAAGATGTTTTGACTTTCCATGAGAATAATGCTGTGACTTTTTCTTTGGCATGGGCCGTGATCCAATGTGATAATTCCGGCATGCACTGTTACTTCTGATGCGAGATATCATTGCATTCTTTTGTGAAAAGGCCTGGTGAGCATCTGGAGAATATGAGTTCAACTCTTCGGTTGATTCGGTTTTCACTTCATTCACAACTACCCCTTCCATAGGAACTGGATCAGCAGTAGACTCCAACTGGTGTTCAGATTTCACACTAACATCCATTGTCACAGGCTGTTCATTTTTAATGTTAACATCATTCTCAGAATTTGACTTAACAGCTTTGAGGAGCTTTGTGGCAGGTTCATCTTCTGCAGAATCATACAACGGAATTTTTTCAACTGAATACCTGCCAAGCAAACATATTTAGGTAAATATAATAACAAAGTAAATTATAAGGGAAAGTGTAACACAATTTCATATGGAAAAAAGTACAGCACAAAGGTGCACCTTCTGTGAAGAAAAAAGAACAGAAATGGGAAGCCACCATGTGGGTAAGTGCGTAAATTTAGATATTGATGAAATTTTGGAGAGTTAACAACTTCCCTCCAGCACCAAGCATCTAAATAAAATCTTTCTTTTTCCTAAACTAAAATGTCCATTTATCACCTCACAAATTGCTAATGTTGCCATCTAATTTAGCAGTGCCAGAACCAGCTCAAATAAGGAAAGCCAGACAATCAAAGGTTGATTTCCAGCATTGGGTGTGCAATAACTAATGGTTGCGTTAGAATAAAATCCTTTCTACTGCAATCTCATCAATAAACTGATACTAGCCAATGGACATTTCTGATGTAAAAATTTGAAAGTTTAAACTCTCTAAAGGCAAACAGCCTAAGCTAAAAAAACACATAGCAAAAGGAGAATACAGTGCATCAAACTAAGTATAGTGTTATCAAACATTCAACAACTAAATTTGGTATTACACTTGCAAAAGAAATCACCAGAATTCTCTTAAAGGCCTTATTCCTGACATTTCTGATGGAGTTAAGGCTGCTTGAAATTTATGCACCGCTACATGTCATGCAGTCTCTGAGGAGACCAGCCTATCGAGGGGTTTTAAGATGGGCTATTTAAACTTGTGTCCAAAACTTTCAATCCAAAGTCTAAAACAATCCAGAAGGCCTGAGTATTCCATCAACTCAACCAGCTGGACCAGGTAAGGTCCAACGACAAACCAAAAGATGGACAAGTCTGAAGCAGCTGTACTTTTGTAAATACAAGTTTATATGTGATACTTTATGCATAACTTCCCTTCTATCCAATTAGTGACCTATATATATGGCAGGTAGCCTCCATTCCCTGAACCCTCCATCCATAAAGAAGGTGAGATGACTAACAATGTTGAGAGATTAATGTGCCTACAAATCCATCTTAAAATGTACCCAAAAAAAAAAAAAGGAAAATGCCTGTTAACTGGGCCTTACGAAAACTTCAAGATGAACAAAAATTGCATCATAAAAAAGTATTGGAAGATGCATTACCGATCATCGTCGTCTTCCCAGAGATAGGTATCCTCCTGATGAAAAGTATTGCAAAAAATTTCTCAAACTACATGAATAAAAGAGCATAAATCAAATGCTAATCTCATGCTTAAACATTTACCTGAAAGCCACGAGACTTTGCTCCAAGAAATCCTGAACAGTTGGGTGCACGACAGAGGCAGCGAACTTTTGCACCACCGTACCATTCAAAGTTATAGTTATATGCAAGTTCAGTTCCAATAGGAATATCTAGCTTTGCAAATACTCCAACCCGTATTTCTCCCAAAACAGTCCACTTCCTTGTCTCACAGTTTGGTTGGCTGAAAACTTAAAACAAAATAATTCAGTCAATGTCAACTTTGGATAACAGACAACCAGAATGATATTAGACATGAAAACATTAAAAGCTGAAAACTTAATGCATATGTGGCTCACCATGAGTGGTTGATGAATCTAGCAAGGCTTCCCTTTTTGGTGGCATCAATGGATTCAGAGCCATTTAGAGAAATGATAAATGCATCCTTAAGACCTGCATCAAGTGAAGAAGAAGGGTATAAGTCTCTTTCTTTTTTGCAGAAAAAGCAAGAATTCTCACAAATTTATAATTCACCTTGGGTTTCATAAGCTTGAGACCTTTGCTTTGCTTCTTTCCAAGATATTACTTCTCCACAGTACTCGATAATAAACTGTCCTGCCTGCATCATGAGAACTCATCTAAGCATGTTGAAAGCAAAGATCGAAACAGAAAAGGATGCAGCAAACTAACTGATGCCAGATCCCCAGATTGATCCCAAAAGTTAATGCCGGGTTGCCAAATTACCTTTATATTTTCAGCAGCAAGCAGACCCCAACCACAGCCCTCTGTTTTAAATAATGTAGTTCTTGCATATTGGCATTTCTGAAATTTCTTTTAAAAGTGAACAGAAGACATTAACCAAAATATGTTAGTCTCTTAATTATCCAAAGAAAATGTTAGTCTTTTACTTATAGATAATTAAACAGTATCTTCAAAATAAATAATGAAACAGTACTTTCAAACATTTAAGCAGGGAAATTCAAATAATCCAAAGACCTTGTCCTTATCAATAGTTCTATACCCAAACGGCAAACCAATTCATTTTCCGAATTTACAAGTTCATGAAGTTTCAAAAAATAATTAAAGCACAAGAAAGTAAGTAAAAGAAATTAAATCTATGCATGTTTTTGTTCATTGATAGAAGACTTCATGTGAGTGCCAAGCTGAGGGGAAAGTTTGTAGAAAATATAGCTTCTCTTTTTTAGAAAAGTAGAAAAAGAAAAAAAAAATTCTAACCCTTTTGTATAACTATAAACTGTTCATGAAGCAACCAAAGAATATTGAAATGACTTAAAAAGCAATGTTGAAATTGCAAGTAAAGACAATAATATAAACTGGAAACAGCATCTTATGAAATGTCAAGCACAATTATTCAGCTCTTGAGAATTTATCAAAGAACAAAACTATATAAAAGCTAATATTCAAGAAAAAGACCATAAAGACAAAGCAACATTCAATTATAACATATGCTGAATAGTAGATTGTATATCACAGCTTCAGGGTGACATTCTCAAAGCAATGGGATAATCACTAGTCCCTGCCTTACATGCACACACTTAGGAAGATGCACATAAAGAAACACACACACATATAGCCTCATATCCACCCCCCAATCCATCTTGTTGCACATGCATGTCAGACAAAATCTTTACCTGATTCTTGCAGTAAACACCGCACGGACAATAACCGGGAGTACATTCTGTGCTTGTTAGTACATTCAAGCACCTCTCTCCACATGCACTATCAGGATCGCTGAAGTCAAATTTACACTCACATATGGCAATATCCTCCTCCTTTTGCTTTTTGTGTCTTCAAGAAAATGGAATTCCATATGTCAATTAGGTAATCATCATGTAAATTAAAGGCAGCACTGTCTTAGACACAAACAAAGAAGACCCATTTTTAAGAAGGCTCCAAAAATTGCTGTATTTCATATAATTGAAATTGAAAACATCCAAGCAGCTATGAGAAACATGAGGTTTATCATATCTAAACGAACAGTAAGGAAAAAAAAAACAGTTATGATCAAAAACATATCTTACTTTCGATATGAGAATTCATTTTGAAAAACATGCTCGTATTGAGGAAGGTCGTCATTCTCTGGATCCTTCAAATAAAACAATTTAATAAATATAGTAACATAAATACTATAAATCAAGCAATTCAACAAAAAATAAAAAGGTGATGACGATGATAATAAAAATACCATTTGAGGAATATCCCTAAGCCAAATCACCACATATCCACATTACAATAAGCAAAAATAAATAAATAAATTCCCAAGCTGAATCTCTGCAAAAAAAAAAAGAAAGGTTATCAGTGAAATTCGAAAACAAAAACCTAAATTGTGAATTGAATTGGCTAGGGTTTATCCAATATTCGATTGAAGAAGAAGAAAAGCATGAATGATATGGAAATATAGATGGACGAACCGTTAAGTGAAATTTTGAAATATTACTTGCTGAAGTCAGTGACGAAACATCGTCGGTTCTGTACCATACCCAACTCTTTTACTTGTTTTCTCTTGATTTCCCCCCACCAATTTTGCAGAATGAACATGATTTGTACTTTTCTGAAAAATAAGAACTTTATTAATTGAAATTTAATTTGATTTCTTTGGTCATAGTCCTCATGGAATGGACAACCATGTTCGGCCCATTTGGTTGTTTAGGTGGCCTTTGACCAACGGATGCAATATTCAAGCTAAGCATGGACAAGGTGCTTCGTGGCTTGATCTAGCCCAACTTCCATAATTATCTTCCCTTGGCAAAATTTATCCGAGCCCCATATACCCATCCAGTTCACCTGAATCCAAATAATAACATGCTGGAAAAAAAAATCCTATTTAGATAAATTATATTATTAGAAAATTTTATATTTTTTATTATTTGGATAAACGGTTGAAAATATATTTTTTTGTTATTTGGATCATCCTCTAGAAAAAAATTTTCATCTTGATTCATCTTCAACAATTTTCTATTATAACACTATAAAAATATCAATACTTATCAATTATGCAAGACCTTTAAAACATCTTTGTCAACATTAAAAATATTATATATAAATAATATGTTACCTTATTTATTTATTTATTTCTCACCATGTTGTTATACTAGTTAGTTTATTACTCAAATAAATCATAAATTGAAAATTAAAAGAACTGAGAGGTTTTCATATGCGAAAAACTTTTTTCTTATTTTATGTATAAAATTTTTTATTTAATTAACCTTCATTATTTTGTATTATATTAAAAATAATAAGCATAATATCTAAAAAAGCCTTTAAAATATTTAGAAAAATTCCAATAAGTTTTTATTATTTTATTACGTTTCAAACAAATCTTTGTATTTTTATTTTGAATCAAATAAGCCCTTATAATTAATTATTGACTTAGTCAAAATGTTATTTGTCATTTTATACCATGTAACATTGACGTGACATACTAACATGTTGTTAGAAAAGATAAATTTAAAGTAAAACTACCAAAAGATGTGGTGAAATGGTTTTTAATTAAAAATTTTCACTTTTTCGAAAATCTTTGAAAATGAAGCAAAAATATGAAAGAATGAAATAGCAAAACAACATGTTAGTATATGTGGGCCTTGTAGGAATCTTTGGCTAAGATTGACCCCACATTAATAAATGGAAGTTTTTTTTTCCTTGACTTAAAAAGTTGGATAATGGATAATGTGAGAAGTGTAGATATCCTTGCTGGAATACCATGGAGCATTATTTTTATGTATTCTTTATGGTTAATCTGGTATTGGAGGAACTTTTTTTGTTTTTGATGACTCTTTTAACTGGCCACGTGATGCTAGGCAGCAAATATGGACCAAATCTAAAGAAGCTTGGGTTTTTTGAGGAGAGAGCATGTCGCGGTGAAGAAGGAAATATTAATATCTTGGGAACTTCCTAAACATTTGTATGTTAAGCTTAATGTTGATGGAAGTGCTAGAGGTCAACCCGGAATGGCAACAGTAGGGGGAGTTATTAGAGATGAAGTTGGCAATTAGCTCCTGGGGTTCAATTATAAAATTGGTATTTCTTGTTCCTTGCAAGTAGAATTATGGGCTTTATACTGGGGATTAACTTTATGTTGGGACAAAGGATTTAGAAAGGTTCAGGTGGAGTCAGATTCTCTGCTTGCTGTCCAGAAAATTTCTGACCAAAGTTTGCAACCGGAGCAGAATGCAGGTTTACTCAAGTGTATCAAGGAGCTATTTCAACGGTCTTGGGACAGTACCTTAACTCACATCCATCGTGAAGCCAATCAATGTGCGGATTGGATGGCCACTCACCATGAGAATCTTCCCTTGGGATTACATATTATGATTCTCCACCACCTAGTATTAGTGCAATTTTACTTGCAGATAGTATGAGTATTTCCTGGTCTAGAATGATGTAGTGAGCTTTATTTTTTCCACTATATATATGAAAAAAATAACAAAACAAAGTATAAATTGAATGAGTAAAGAACAAAAAAAAAATAAAAAGCACTCAGTAGGATTTATACAGAGATTTGGCCTTTTCGTGCCTACATCCTCTCCCTTGATAACACAAGGAGTTTGAATCCACTATCAGCTTGCTTTTCCAACAAGGTCAAACATAACCTCTATAACATGCCTTTTGCAGGATCAGATGTAACCTCTATCAAGACACTGCCTTTTTCAAGTTTAAACATAACCTTTACACAAGATAAAGCCTTTTAAAACATCAAGCAAAACCCCTCTACCTTTTGCTTGAAGGTATAACCAATACAATAGTGGATTATAATGAATCATCAACTCAAACGTTTAGAAAGGTTGATAAAAAAGTTTAGAATAAAAAAGGTGAGAGCTTTCACAAAGATATGGATGATAAAAAAAGGTTTAAGCTCAAGAAGGATCAATTGAAGAATAATTATATGATTTTAAGCACTATGCTTGCTTAAAGGTGCGAATTTTCTACACACAACTTTTTCTTTTTCTTTTTTCATTTTTTTCTTTTTTAAAGATGGTTCAAATTCTTTAAAATTCCTCCTATTTTCTTGCTTTAACGTCCTCAATATGGATATTTATAGTCTCCTTGACTTTTTGCCCGTTAGAATGAAATTTGAATAATTTCTTATATGTTCCAACTAGCTTGCAAAATTCTATTGCATCTATAAAATCAATTTTTTACTGTTGAGTTGTTGGTTCTTCACAAAGTTTTTAACTTGCTGTCTTTAGAGAACCGATTTTTCGATTTTGAGGTGGTGTTTCTTCTATAATCGGGTTCAAAGGTGACACTTTTGCAATCTTGAAAAATTGATTCATTTACCTCAAAGTATCGGTTCTTCACTATGGTCTGGTGCCAAAATTTGAATTCAAACTTGATTTTTGCCGCTCCACTTTTGTCTTGTTGTGTCATTTCTTTCTTAGTTACCAAGTTTCTAAATTGTACTTTTAGTGCTTCAAGAACTGATATCTTCTCCATATAGAATTAATTTTCTCTTCTTTACTTTTCTTCTTTTGCATTTTGTCTCTTTAGAACCGATTCTTTGTTCCTAAAGTGTCAGTTCTTTACAAAACTTGAAGCTTTTATCTTTCAAGAACCGACTTCTTCTTTTCTTAGAATTGATTCTTCACTATTGATCTCTGTTTAAAAACTGACTTCGTATTCTCTAGAATCGATTCTTCCTATAATCAAAGAAATAGATTTTGCTTTCTTTTCATTTAAGAATCAAGTCATTTCTTTTCAGAACTTGATTCTTAGATTGTCACTTTGAATTTTGAAAACAAAAGATTTTTGAGAAAATTATGAGATATTTCTTTAAGTTTAAGAGCATAAGTATTCATATTTTGAACATGTTCAAACAATCAAAACATTTTAGTATATTTTTCTTTTAAGTTCAACTTTAACACTCTTTCGAGGATTTTCTTCGTATTCAAAAATATTTTTCATTCATTTTCAAAACTCATTAACTTCAATCAATTTTGTCATGTCAAAAACAAAATAAAGCTAATAATTTGCCCCTTTTGATATGACAAAATTAAGAGTTAAATTTGCTCATTGAAGCAAACTCCCCTAAAAATATGTTAAAGATTTCAAAATATTTTTCTTGAGTAAGCTCCCCCAAAATTTGTGTTTTTTCAAAAATATTTACATTTAAGTTTAAAAGCACTTTTAAAATCAGGTTTTAAAAATCTAGCCTTCATGAATGAAAAGTTAAGCACAAATTACTCATAATATTTCACCCCCTTTTTGTTATATAAAAAGGGAATAGAAAATAGAGTATAGGATTAATAAGAAAAAATACTCATAAAAAAATAAAACTTCAGTAACAAAAGTTAAGGATAATTATCAATTAACATTTAAGGATAAAATATAAAAACTAGTCAAATATATCAATCAATTGATATAAAAAAATATGTGGATGAATGTATGCTTATGAAAATGTGAAAGTCATCCAATAAAGTTAATAATTCAAATGTTTTAAAAGTTACAATAACTTTGTGGAACAAATTAATATATGTCTTATAATGGATTGACTTGAGGATCAACAGTTTAAATCAAACTTCTTCTTAAGCTAACTCATATTCTTTTTATATATATTTTTAAAGTAGTAACTTTTTGATCTAACTGTCAAAGTAGTTGTCCATTTCTACAATCAAGGAGTTCATGGTGTTTTAGAAAAAGGATCTTCAGTGTTAATGAAATTCCTATTATCATCTGTTTCTGTTTTCTTTTGTTCAGGAACTTGTGCAAGTGTCATATTCTTTTGATACCATTTACCTTCAACCAAGTGATATTCAAACTCCTTTATTGCTTCTTTAATGGTCTTCTGAATTCGACATCTGATCATCAAGTCTGATCTAGTGTCAACCTCAAGTGCATCCATCAGTTGGCTAATCACCATTCCATGAACTAATATTTTATTCTTTCTTTTAATTACTTCTATCATGTCTCTAAGAACAAAATAACCCAAGTTGATCTACTTGTTATGTTTGATGTGATGCACGAAGAGCTTTTCACAGCTGAATATTCAGTTCCACTTGGTCTTAAAAACCAACACAGAATTAAGTGTAAAATTCTGTCATGAAAGCTTGAACGATTTAAATTGAAAGGTTCTAATGGTGTTAGTGGAGGGAAGATGAAGAACTCTTTTCTAAGTCATGTTCATTGAGTCTATTATGTAGACTTTCTGGGTCAATTCCAAAATTAGGAATGTTTAAGACATGATTGATTACTAGTGGAGAAATACCTATTTCTTTTCCCATGATTGATGTAGTGAATGTGACCCTAGAAGTATATTGCTTTCCTTCATTATTGATGAATGTAGTGTTAGTATTTGAATAGAAAACCTTGACTAAATTCTCATAATAACGTCTATTCATTTCTAAAGTTGTCAACTAACCCTGTTCTTTGAGATTCTTTAAGTGTGGGAATTATAATGTGTTTAGGTAATCCAAATCAATTGGTTGACCAAGAATCACTTGAAGGTGTGAAAATAGATACAAATACCTTTGTCTCTGTCCGTGATTATTGAAGTTCTTCCTAAAACTGTGATTGGACCTTAATGATGATTCTCTTTTTTGGTTTCTAGTAGAATTTCCATGCCTTGTTGTCATGATTGGTGATTATTTTGATTAACAAGTTGAGGTGAAGATAATTGGGAAAGTTTCACAATAGACTTACACTAAAGTTATGGTAGATGAATAGACCAATAACATTTCTTTTAATCTTATATGAAAAGATATATGTCTTTTCATCTTCCTTCTTTGAAGGTTTAACATTCTTTTAGTGGTTCCTGTCACTTTGACTTGTTCATTTATTTCATTTGACTATTATGATCTCAATCTCTAACCTTTTCAGTGAAAGTCATTAAGATACTAAGTTTAAACCTAGATTTTTTGCCTTTATGCCTAGGGGTTAGAAAAACGTTGGATGACTTCCCATGATGAATGCATGCGTTTGATGTCATGACAAAACATTCAAGACAATCAGAACAATATTATCAATATTTCATCATTATTCTCACCTTGATTCTCATACCAATTTCAAGCTACATAAGGAGTTTTGAGTCCTTACAAAAGTACTCTGCACCAGAAGAATCGATTCTTTAAAATAAAGATATCTATTCTAGACATTTTGATTCTCCTTTTTATTACAAAAATTTGCCTGCAACACAAGTTCTCACTTGCTTTTGGTATCCAAATTTCTTTGGATTCTTTTTGTTAGTAAACAAAAAAAAAAAAAAACTCTCTAAGAAAACTTAGAATAAGAATTTATTAGCTTCATTCTTGAAACTCATTCAATTAGTTTTCTTTTTATAACCTTCAAGAGCATTTTTAGCTTTTCATTTTTATTTCCTGCATTGTTGAGATTTATCTCACATATTCTAAAATCCATTTTCAATTTTTTATTTTCTCTTTCTAACTCAAGTATTGCATTTTTTAAAAATTTATTTCAACATTAAGATTTGAAATTTTTTGTTCATTTTCTAAATTTATTCTTTCATACTTGTGAACCAATTCATTAAAAACCTCTTCAAAGTCTTCAAAAGTATATTTAAACATACCATCAAATAGATATTCTACTTTCCTTTCTAGATTCTAGAATGACAGCTTGCTTCATACTTTGTTATGTGGATTAAATCTTACTTGACTCATCATTGCTAATTGGTTTATTATTTTCTACCAACTCTAATTCTCTATATATTTCTAGTCTTTCCCATGCTTCTTTTGCATTATTGCATGAAGAGACTTTGTTATATTCTTTGCTTCCAAGTGCAAAAAAGAAGAAGTGCATGGCTATATCATTAATTTCTAGCATGTCTAAGTGACTTGCATCCCATTCATTTAATTCTCCGATTAACTCGCATGAGTCATCTCTAATTACTCTCCAAACTTCATAATCACTCATTTAGATAAACTGTTTTATCTAGTCTTTCTAATGATGATAGTTTTTGCCATTAAACTTTGGACATTCAGTTGTTGATTTTTCTTTGTTGGAAATAGAGTCTATGTCTATTGAGGTGACTTCTCCTGATTCTTCACTTTGCCATGGTGGTCATTTTCATAACCAAGATTATCGTATTTTCCTTCCTCATCCGTAGTTTCATTCTTTGATGATTATTGTGTGACTCAAACATTTAGCATCAAGATAGTGAGTTATCCATTTGCATATCAAAATCCAAAAGATGCTTATCCAAAGGATCATCAACTGCCATATAACAAAGGTTGTCTATCTCTTTAAACTCATCACTATCACTCCATGTTGCAACCATGGCTCTTTTTTTAGAGCACTTTGGACGATTCTTCTCAACATTTGGACATTTATAACTTATATGACTAGATTTCTTACACTTATAGCAAATGACATGATCATCCTTTGAAATGTTTCCTCTTAAATTTCTTCTTGGTTCTTCTCTCTTGAAAAATCTTTTACATCCTTGTTTGTTCTTAAAAAATCTATTGAACCTTTTGGTTAACAATATTATCTCTTTATCATCCTCATCTTCATTATCATATTCAAAGTTCTTTTCATTTATTCCTTAACTGCCTTTAGAGTAATGTTTTTCTCTTTACTTTTCCTCTAATTGCCTCATCTCTTTCTTTCTAATGCTTTAAAAGTCATTTCATAAGTTAGTAAAGATTTTAAGAGCTCATTAAGCTTGAGGACATTGAAGTCTTTAGCTTCCTCAATAGTAGTAACTTTAGGTCTCCATGACCTTAGTAAGTAGTGAAGGATTTTCTACACCAACTATGCATTTGGGAACTTTCTTCCTAAAGCTATAAGTCCTCCCATGATCTTTGTAAATCTCTCAAATATTTCTTTTATAGACTCCTTATCTTTCATTTTATAAAACTCATAGTCAAGTATTAACATACTGATATTTGATTCCTTTACTTGACTAGTGCCCTCATAACAATTATATAAAGTATCCTAGATTTCTTTTATTGTAGAACACATAGCTACCTTATTGAATTCATCTTCACTAAGAGCATACAAAATAACTGTTACAACTTTTTGATTCAACTGTATCAACTTTTTATCCTTATCATCTCATTAAGGACTTGTTTTAAGATGTTTCTCATCACCAACAATTTTGATGGGAATATGAATTCTATCAATAATAATATTTCAAAGATCTAAATCAATAGATTGTATGAAGTTTTCAAACCTCATTCCTTAGAAAGAGTAGTTCTCCCCTTTGAACAAAGGAGGCAGCATCATAAATTGTCCTTCACCAATGAAACTCGAATATGCCATGGTTGTTACTTTAAGTTTTTTGTTCAAGATCTTTCAAAGGTGGTTAAACTTGTAAAAACTTGAGAACCTACTCTGATATCATTTGTTAGAAAGATAAGTTTAAAGTAAAACTAACAAGATGAGGGGTGAATTAGTTGTTAAATAAAAATTTCCCCTTCTTTGAAAATTTTGAAGATGAAGTGAAAATATGGAAGAATGAAATAACAAAACAAAGTATAAATTGAATGAGTAAATAATAGAAAAATAAAATGCACTTAGTAGGATTTTTATAGAGGTTTGACCATCTAATGCCTACGTCTTATCCTTTGATAGCACATGGAGTTTGAATCCACTATCAGCTTGCCTTTTCAATAGGGTCAAGCGTAACCTTTACAACATGCCTGTTCTAGGATCAAGCGTAACCTCTACAACATGCCTTTTGTAGGATCCGGCATAACCTCTATCAAGACACTACCTTTTCAGGTTCAAGCACTACCTTTACATAAAATGAAGCCTTTTAAAAGATTAGGCAAAACCATTTTACCTTTTGCTTGGAGATATAACTAATACAATAGTGGATTCTAATGAATCATTAACTCAAAACCTCTAAAAGGTTGATAAAGAAGTTTAGGATCAGAAAGGTGAGAGCTTTCACAAAGATATGGGTGACCAAAGAAGATTTAAGCTCAAGAAAGATATGCTGAAAAATAAAGACATGATCTTTAGGCTCTTTACTTTATCTAAGGTGGGAACTTTTTGCTCACAGCTTTTTCTTTTATTTTTCTACTATTTTCTTCTTCAAAGATGGTTCAAATTCTTTCAAATTCCTTTTCTTTTCTTGCATTAATGTCCTCAAGATGGATATTTATAGCCTTTATAATTTTCTACTGGTTGGAGTGAAATTTGAATTACTTCTTGTACATTCTACCCAGCTTGCAAAATTTTGTTGCATCTATAGAATCAATTATTTGCTGTTGAATTATCGGTTCTCCGCAAAGTCTGCAGCTTTTTATCTCAAGAGAATCGATTCTTCTATTTTAAGGTGTCAGGTTTTTTACAACTAGGTTCAAAGGTGATATTTTTGTAATCTTGTAGAATCGATTCTTTTGCCTCAAGGTGTCGATTCTTCACTACGGTTTGGTGACAAAATTTGAATTTAAGTTTAATTTTTATGGCTTCACTTTTGTCCAATTGTACCATGTCTTTCTTAGTCATCAAGTTTCTGAATTGTACTTTTACTGCTATAAGAATCGATATCTTCTCCATGTAGAATCGATTCTTTCTTCTTTGTTTTTCTCCTTTTGCATTTTTTTCTCTCTAGAATCAATTCTTTCTCCCTGAGGTGTCGGTACTTTACAAATCTTGAAGCTTTTGTTATTCAAGAACTGACTTCTTTTTTTCTCATAATCGATTCTTCACCATTGATCTCTGCTTAAGAATTGACTTCTTCTTTTTTGAAATCAATTTTTCTTGTAATCAAAGAAATAAATTTTGCTTTCTTTTCATATAAGAATCAAGTCATTTCTTTTGAGAACTTGATTCTTAAGCTGACACTTTTAATTTTGAAAACAAGAGATATTTGAGCAAATTATGAGATATTTCTTTAAGCTCAAAAGCATGCTCTTTCATATTTTGAACATGTTCAAACAATTAAAACATTTCAATACATCGTTTTTTTTAAGTTCAACTTTAACACTCTTTTGAGGATTTTCTTCATATTCAAAAATATCCTTCATTCATTTTCAAAGTTAATTAAGTTCAATCAATTTTGTCATGTCAAAACAAAAATAAAGCTAACACATGTCATAATTGATGATATATGACATGCTGATATATCATAGTTGATGATGATGTAACATGTTAATGTGGCATGATAACATGGTCATATAACATTTTTCACCCTCCACATTAGTGCCATGTTAATGCCATGTGGATATAAAATGACAAGTGGCATTTTAACTAACGATAATTTGTCACAACTCAGTTTCGAGGCCATGACCAGCGCAATAACCTACATAGGTATGGCCCATTAAGCCCAAGCAAATCTTATATCCATCAATCATATAAACACATTATCATATTATTAAACACAATTCTTTAAATGCTTCATCATACATCGTAAAAAGTCTACCTCATAAGGTATGACTAAAATAATTTGATCATTTTTAGACATTCATATATTATAAATCATGTAACTTGTCACAATGATAACATAGGCACATCTCATGCTCATCATATGCACACTTGGTGCTCAATTCCATCTATGGCCTCATCACTATAGGCTACACATATATAAATGTCACATCTCATTTTCTATAGGGGTATTGATCAACGTATGAACTTAAATAGGTATAACCCGCTAGGCCAAAGCAAGGCTTTTTATCTCAATCATATGTTCATCAATAAATCACACATAGTCCATTCGCCAACATCATCATCATACGTGCTTAGAATATTGATCAACATAATCATAAGCATTCATACATAGACGTAGACACACGATTATGGACTTTTCAAACATAAACTGTGTATGCTTTCATTCATAGTCTTTGTACTTTTTACAATATATATAAATTCTATAAAAGCACCTTAGGTGTTCATATAATCTCACAAGCTATCATTTATATCATTCACAACATCTCATAAAAGTAACTTCCCATGCAATGGCTTAACAATCTAGTATCAACAAATATGTAATAAGAGAAATGTAAGACCGACTCATCAAACGAAACATGACCTGAGTCCCTAAGCTTCAAGAGGCTACTATGTCACCTATTAAGGGAGGAACAAACCACATTTCTATGATACAAATGCTCAACAACTATCATTGATCTACAATAAAAATGGGAAAAACTAACATGTGAGTCATAAAGACTTTGTGGGTGGATACAAGAAAGAGACAAGTTAAAGGGTTAGAGCTTTTGCACAAATAAGCATTTATATAACAATGTACATACAATCTTTCGAGTACGTATAAAGGACTTGTAAGAGAATAATCATGCTTTCAAACAAGTTTCATAAATTCCTTAGAATTAAAAATCAAGTCCAACAATAACGAAATTCTTTTCATACATTGTGGAGTCTCATACTCCTTTAAAACCTAATTTAAGTAAACCATTTGAATCACAATAAAAAAGGCTAACTTATGCACTCATTGAAATGCCCCATACTTTGATATGGTGATAAATAAAGTTGGTCGGATGCGAATTGAGGCATAATAAGGTACTTTGAGAACAAAAGAGACAAGATAAAATTTTTAGAATAAAATAATATTTTATTAATGAAATAATATTAAAATATTAATATTTAGCCGAATGTCGAAATCAGTCATGAAGAATGATCAGATGGTTGACCCAAGTAAGGGAGAAGATATCAAGCCTGACTCTATAAAAATACTTGTCATGACATACATGTGATGGATAGCATGTTTGCATGTTAGGAGAGTATTGAAAAATTTACAAAAGTCGGTATTGTACCTAGAGGTACAACAAAGTTGATTTAAGCCTCGAACTAGATCAAATAGAGAATTTAAGATGAAATTAAGAATATTAAAGTCCCATAATGGTTTAATATGGTGATTTGGAGTTCGAGGATCAATTTGGAGTCAAACCGAAATTTTCACTATCTAGGGGCAAAATGGTCATTTGCCACCTGAGGACAAAATGAGAATTTTTAGAAAAGGTTTTTGGCCCCATTTGACTTATTGGAGTATGATTTGAGGTTAAGAAGTGAAAAAAATTTATTCTTGGTATTTTTCGGAGCATAGGGGTAAAATGGTAATTTTGCCACCCCAGGGACAAAACAGTAATTTTCCACAACTAGGACATTTGTCCAGCACATGGTCTTCCCTTATCCTCATTTTGACCATTGACTAATCATGTGGTGGTGATAAAAAGGTTTAAAATTTTTAAAGTTCTAAAAATGGACCAATGGAAACATGCCACGTGTCAAATAAGAATACTTTATTATTTTCCATAAAAATCAGCCCATATTTATCCCATTTTCTCTTCATGTGGCCGACCATAGTAAGAACAAGAGAGGAAAGGAGAAAAACACAAGACCTAGGTGGGAAAATTGAAGAAAAAGTGTGGGATTCCAAAGGATCAAGCAATCAAAGGTAAAATTTCTTGATTTTGACTTGTGATCTACCTTTCCCATGCATTTCTCATTATTTTCCATGGTTAAATTTCATGTTTTCATGGTGAATTCATGGCTGCCCAGATGGGTATGGAGAGAGAATGAAGTTAGATTGATTTGATTTTAAGTTATGTTAGTGTTTTTAGTTAGTTTAGCATATTTAGAAACAAAATAACATGAAAAGAATTCATTTTCCCCCATCACCATTATTGGTCGAATTTTCTAGGGAGGATATTGTGGTTGAAATTAATGATATTTCATGATATTTGGGTGATATTTGATGTTTGGTGAGGCTAGAAATTAAATGGGAAATTTTGGTGTGAAAATCTGAATTTTTATCTAATGTGTAGACATGTGTGATTATTAACCCGAGACTGATAAATTGAATCTCATTCACAGTCACTGAGGTAATTTAGGTATAATTGGAGTGTAGAAAGTGAGAAGAATTGATTTGGAGTTAAATTGAAGATTTTAGCCAATTACACTGAGTATGGTGTGACTTAGGTCGAATATCACATTTAAGTGATTAATCAGACATTTTGCATCCCATCGCATGCATTCATTTAGATTTAGAGAGCTTGAAATAGTTTATGATAAATTGACATAATTTATTGAAATTCGTGTCACGTATGATATATAGGTGGTGAGCCCTCTAACAAGGGTAGAAAGATTATGCCCAAAGATCAGGAATAGGAGTATATCGAACTCCTAGTACTGTGAGTAACCTTACCATCATTTTTATTATCTAAAGTATGTTTTTAATCGATTTTGGTGAAATTTTATGAAAAAGAGTTTAAATGGTAAATCTTTGTGTTTTACAAACAAAATGTATTTACATGAAAGGATTTTATAAATTGTCTTGAAATCGAATAATGTTTTGAAAAATAAAGTAATTAGAGACCACTTGTTATATTATAAATTTATTATTTGAAATCGAATGGCTTATGACAATATTTGCATGAATTGCTGAATTGATATTTGTGTTGAAATATATGAAATATGTATTTAGCCTTGAAAGGCTGTGAATTACAATAATTGTCATATCATGTTATTGAATTTTATTGTATGGTGGGTTTAGCTTGCTGCAGTGGGCGGATTCTGTGGACCAGCCTATTAGAGGGGCACAAAATCCGGATATATATATATATATATGTACCTCAGTCGGAAAGGCGCGTAGAGTATCTCCTAAGGTATGGACAGAGTTCACGTCACGCCGAACCACCTCGTGATGATGAACTCCGCTAACGCCAAGGAATGAATGTGTTTTTCAAATTAAAAATATGTTTTACGTGTATACGAAATTTTAACAGCCTTAGCGGGCTCGAGTGTACGCCTCTGATTAAGGTGTCATTGAGTACTATTTGATGGCATGAGCCAAATGTTTATGAAAGTCATAAGCCTTAATGAGAAATTAAATGAAATACAACCGTTTGCATGGGTTGGGATAAATTTTCAAAATGTGAAATACTTTAAAAAATGATGGGATATTTTGATTGTCTCATTTTACTCGGCTTTAGCTGATTTAAATGATGTTTGTTTACTTACTGAGATTTTATAATCTCACCACCCTCCTTTCCACCCATTTCAGGCTCAGAGTAGGCTGTAGATAACTAGTTCCATCGGGAATTTCCATTGGATTGCGTCTTCCAAACTGTAGGTTCACAACTTCTTTAATTTTGGTTATTGTGGGCTTACTTGATATTGTAAATTTAAATTAATTTAAATACTCTAGTTTATTGCGTTACAGTATGAATGAATTTATTTTGTTTTTACGTTACAAAAAGTATTTACGCATAACTCCAAAATTACTGTTTATAAGAAAATAAAATATTTTATTGAATATTTTATTTTCTCTTCTTATTATATTCAAATAATTATAATTCCATTTTAAATAAAGGTTTTAGATGCCTAAACTTATTTTTAATTGTGAATTATGCGATTGGTACTTGTTTACTACATTTTTAACTGGTTTTGAAATTTTTAATGAAAAATGACCAAAATGCCCCTATGAGACAAAAATTTTTAATTTATCTGTTTTATGTTAGAAATAGCTCAAAATCTTTTGGAACAAAATATTTGGCAACGGTTACTCAACGAGGGAAATGAGAAATTGATATTAAGCTTTACGGAGTTTCGATTGGCATTCCGGGAGATGATTGCCCATCGGGGCACCGCGACAGTTGTCACGGGCTTGAGGGGAGTTTCGGGTCGTGACATTCATCTTCTAATGTTATGGTATCGAGACTCACCTTTTAGGGCTCATAAACCATGCACTTGAAACTCAAGAAATTCAAACTAACCGACATCTAATCTCATAAATCAACTTTACCTTTTACCTTCATAACAGACTAAGGAACCTTGTTCCAACATTCCACGAATCATAATAATGGAAATAATAAACATCATAATCCTTAAATAAAGTCAAACTCAACATCAACATTCATCAAATAACGTTGTGACGTAATAACCCTTGTTTGCGCACAAGTGGAGAATGGAATCATCTCCTCACTATCCATTTCTCCTTAAGAGATGATAATGGAAAATCCTTCATTACCTTATAAGATTTGTTATGGAATAACCCCCGATAACCATGGGCAATAATCATTCATGACTCATATTGCAATCAAATGCTCAATACATAATTCCCAATCATTTATTAAACAAATAATGTACATTTAGCATCAAATTATACCCTCATACTCATAACATATGGTATGTGAAACTATATCGCATATTACTTAATAAACATACCTCATATAATGATTCATCATTCATAAAAAATGTGGACTTTTATCATCACATAATCATAGCAAGGTAGTTGTAGGTTATGGCAAAATCAAATTAAGTGCAGCAAAAGGAATTTTAAATGATTCAATATAAACAGTATGCTGCACCTACCATGGATCACCTTAGTGCTTTTAATGCAAATATAACTTTGAGGTAGAGGAAAGTGATTAGAATATCTTTGCCAAGTGATGTGAGAATCAAATGGCTTCCTTGTAACACCCCTCGTGTCCTAAAATGATAGTTAATACAACTTTAAGGATAAGATTAATACCAATTAAGGTCAATTAAGGAGTTTAGGAGTGGTGAAGGACGAAAGGAATATTTTAGAATAAAATATTTCACATGTAATAAAATAATGATAAAATAATAATATTTTATTAAGGTCATAGTTATGAAGTGAAAAGGAATGGTGGAGCTAAACCGAGACAAATTAAAATGTTTTGGAACCCCGAAAGCCAAATGGAAAATTTTAAAATTAAATAATATTAAAATATTTCTATCGTGAGTGCTGGACAAACTCACATAATTTATGCATTGAACCTAAGTGGGGGAGTTATAATACAATTTTGTTGATTTGATGAATAAAATATTATTTTATTCATTCTAAAATAT
This sequence comes from Theobroma cacao, assembly GCF_000208745.1. Taxonomy (NCBI): domain Eukaryota; kingdom Viridiplantae; phylum Streptophyta; class Magnoliopsida; order Malvales; family Malvaceae; genus Theobroma; species Theobroma cacao. The sequence goes on along the minus strand of NC_030857.1, from coordinate 16,277,484 downwards.
TATTTTAATAAGTGAAATTTTAGTGATATAAGTATTAGTAAAAGTATATGTGAGTTTGGAAGAATGGAGACATGGAGATTTAATTTAGAAAATAAGGATATGTGGAATAATGAAATGTGCATGTGAATTTACTATTATGTGCAAATTATTGCATGCAAAAAGGAGAAAGTTAGTGGGGAACATGTGGGATCCTCACCATGTGAAGTAAAAAGAAGAATATGAATAAATCTTATTACATGTAATAAGATTGGTGTATTGGGTGGCCAAATGAGGAAAGAAAGATGTGGGGTACATGTGTCTTGAATAGTTTAATGAATGACCAAATAAAATAGAAAGTAAAGGTTGTGCATGAAATGTGATTGGATGACAAGGTGGTGGGTGAAATAAAGAATGAAGAGAGAAAGGATGATGCAGTGAGGGTGGCAGATAGAATGAGTGAATGGAGGTGGATATTGGACTAATAAATAGACGAAAAAATTGGTGCATGAAAAATGGGTGGGTGACAAATTAGTCCAAGGAGAGATAAGGAATAAAAAAAGAAAGAAAGTGAGGAAAGGCTTAGGAAACTTGTGCCTTTGAGAGGAAAAAGAGAGAACGAATCAACCTTGAGAGCTCCACCCAATAGGAAAACAAAGAGAAAGAAGAAAGGAAAAAAGAGATAGAAGAAAAGAGAAAGGAAAGAGAAAAAAGAAGATATGCTAAAAGGAAGTTCAGCCTTGGAGAAGTTGGAGAAAACCGAGAGGTTTTCTTCCATCTGCCATTGTTGAAGCTTAAAGAAAAAGTCATAGTTTGGCTTAGTGATTCAAAGGTGAGGAAGGTAAAAGTTGTCATTTTGTTTGAATGCATGCCTTGTGAACCGGTTGTGATGTGAGATTATACTTGTAGTAGCAAGGATCTTCAAGGATTCAAAGAACTGGGCGCATGCATGTTGGTTAATCTTAAAAGTATGATGGTTTAAAGCAAGACAAATAATGGGTGAGTGTTTTTAACCTTAAGATCATAAGTGGAAAGGAAAAATGAAATGTGTATTGATGATTTGTGCTTGTGGCAACAATGGTGATTATTGTGTAAATATCTTTTGCTTGTGTGATATGAGATGTGCTCTAAATTAAATGCAAAATACAAGCAAAGACTACGTGAAAATGCACACGATCGCAACAAGTAATATAGTGATAAATTGAGTTTATCGATCTCTCGAGGAGTTGATCTAATTGTTGTTGCTAATTACTGAAATTAAAACAAGCTAATTTTATCCAAGTACCAAATTTTGAACAATGATTAAAATGTAATCTAATTAACTAACTCTAACTTAAGAGGTGCAAATAACAAATTGAGGTGGAAGTAATGGTCTAATAGTCTAGGATTATGGTATCTTTTAATATTTCACTTGAAATTGTGTTTGCCTAATTACTTAATCTCAATGAAAGTTGATGTTAGTCTAGAATCTTAAAGTATGTAATTCTCCTTCAAGATATTACATACTTACTTAACCTAATTGAATCACTATATATCTATAGGAAACAACTAAATTAAATTCTTTAAGCCAAGGTTCTAAAAATTAACTATGTGTGGCAATTAAATGTATGTCTACTCTAATTGCACATCAAAACATTGAAATTCCTTTCTAAGTGTATTGACCACACATTACCCAAATCAAGATCTAATTTAGACTAACTCTCTCAAGTGTCATCTAAATACCTAGACACATTTAAATGGTGATCAAGCAAATAAATGGGCAATAAACTTCAATTTGAGTAAACATCAATATTTCCATAGAAAATAAGCAATAAACCAACACAATATCCAAGCTACATATTAAAATCCACTATAATCTTAGATAAAAAATTCTAGTTCAACATATTTAATACAAAACCCAATATGTTCATAAAATATTCATTTCTACAGTAAAGAAGAGAGAGAGAGAGAGAGAGAGAGAGAGAGAGAGAGAGAGATGAAACTACTGTGAGAAAGGTAGGCTAATGTGGATGATATAACTCCCAAGAAAATCCTTCACTACTCTTCTCCTTTTTCCTCTTTTGTGTAAACCAAATCTCTCATTTTTTTCTATTTTTCTGAAAAACTGCTCCTTTTAAATCTCCCCTCTTTAGCCCTAAAAAGCCTTTTTTTATAGCACTCTACATGGCCCTCTAATATGAAAGATCGAAGGGTCCAGACTTCTTCATTTAGGTTAGTGTTACAGCTCTAGGTGTGTGGCAAAGGTAGTGTTACTTCACTAGATAGCATTGCACCACTAAAAGTGTGGCATTGCAACTCCAAGCATTCTGCCTAGTGGAGGGTTTGTGTTGCTGAGGACAGCGCTGATGATATTGCTTTGTAGAAATGGTGTTGGACAGTGCTGCAGTGCTGAGAGCTTGGTGTTGCAACGCTGTAAGTTCTGTTTGGTGAGGGGGGACAACGCTACAGCACTAGATCCTCGTTGTTTCTTGTTGTTCTTCCTTGAAGCTGCCTAGTGCAGAGCTACTACGATCAAGCTAATTTTAATGCAATTTTGACCATGGTTGAATCAAAACTAGACAAAGTGATAAACATGAAAGTTATAGCCCTTCCTCTTAGCATTCTAATGGTCTAAGAATCACATTGATTGGACTCTATTGCTCAAGTTATGTCTAAAATACCACTGCATGTTTGGTGAAGTCTACACTTGGCCAACTTGTACAATTCCTTGCCACTTGATCCCTTCTCTTTTAAAGACCTTGAAAACATAGGAACTAAATCAACCATAGCAAAAAATAGGCATTTTTACCATACAAAAGAACTAAAATAACTTGAAATAAACTAGGATCAATCATGAGTTATCTAATTAAAAAAAAATAAAGAAAACTACTTACAACTTTGCCTAAGCTCAAAGACTTAGCCATTTTATCACTCAAAATATGGCAAGGTAACTCTATATAATAGAGTTATCAGTGATCACAGATTTGAGGAGTTATTAAGTTGCATGTGGAATTCAAGGTAAAATCTGAAGGTAAGCATGCAATATGGGTATGCTATGTTATATTGAATTTGGTTGGTTGAAAGTTTATGGATTGCATGTAAGATTATTATGAATAATAAGGATGAATAATGTGAATTTAGATTAAAGATTCATTGGTTAAGGTGCAGCCCATATATGTGTACAATTGAATATATACACGGAAGTAGAGATAATGAGAGAGGTTGGCTATAGTGAGGAATTCTTAAAAATAAAGAGAACTAAAAATATGGTAAATAGAGCAGCAAATATGAGCCAAATTGTGATGACGTTTACTAAATATATTAAGTTTAATTTACTACTAGGAAGTGTATAAGTAAGGAAAGATTACCATGGTGATGCACCATAGGAGGTGACAAGTGACCAGCAAGCAAAAATTAGCTAGAGACGCACCCAAATCAGTGGCGAAATAGTATCCCACCATTGTAAGGTGAGTAGGGGGTGTCTATTTCAAAAGTTTCGTAAATTATATAATGGTATACATATAATAAACGTTGTTGGTTTCCTTTAAATGCAATTGTGGATAGCATGAGTTGTTAGCTTCGATAGGTGATTTCTAAATTGATTTGCAATCGGATTGTACTCGCAATTGTGGATAGCATGCACGGGGTAGAATGCTAGGCACTTGTTAATGCCATGTTTTTAGAAACATTTTGTATATATATAAGTTGCATATGTAAAGGGTATTAGAAATCGGGGAACAAGCTCTTTACCATGGTTTATGTCAAAACATGCCTTATTTGTTTTTGTGATGTGCATTCATGAATAAGCTTTATGTTCACCATGCTTTGATTTAATATTTAAACCTCATGCAAAGGTTTTACATCATGAATTCTTACAAATGGATTTATAATGTTGTCGTGATTTGTTTTGAAATGGTTTTAAAATAAGTTTTTGAAAACCCAATTTGGTTATAAATGGTTTTATCAGACCGGGTGATTCAAGAGTAGACCGAATGTCACATCAAAATAGTGTGACCCTTGTACACAAGTGAGCTTTAGCTGAAGATCCTTTGAGTCACCAACGGGCTGTTAGACGTGGTTAGGCCACGATCTGTCATATATACGTGGCAAGGTCATGGGTTGATATACGTGGCTAGGTCATGAGTTGATATATGTAGTTGCGACCACATGATTTCTCTGATGTCAGCCAACATCATCGAGACTGCCATGGCTATGAGAATCAAGTGGAGGGGGGCCTTCTGGATGNACAGGTGAGCTCTAGTTAGAGAACCTTTGGGTCACCAATGGGCTATTAGACATGGCTAGGCCATTGTTTGTGATTATATGTGGCAAGGCCACTGGTTGTTATACGTGGCTAGGCCACTAGTTGTTATACGTGGTTGTGACCACTTGATTTGTCCGATGTAGGCTAACATCGTCGAGACTGCCATGGCTATGAGAATCAAGTGGAGGGGGGCCTTCTGGATGTTATTACATGGAAGTGGGTCCACGAGTTGATTACCTACTCGAGAGTGATATCTTTGTGGGTTTTCAAATACCCATTCTTTCGCATGGTCAGAAATACCGTTTTGTCTCAGGTCTTTTATTTATACAATGATTTTGTGTTTAATACCTTGAGTACGAGTTTGTTTATATGCTTGTGTATAAACATCGACATTGCTTGATTTTACGGGAGCGTGTGCTTATGTTAGTTCGATTTTGAGTAAAAGACATCAATGATTTCGACGGTAGAAATCTTTTAATTGTATAGGTTTAATACATTGCTTGAAATGGTTAATTTGCATCACAATTCTTTAGTATATATGTAAGGCACAAATGTTCTATTTGATTTTAAATGGATTATATATTCATATGCTTTTAATATTCAAATTTTCTATCCTTGGCTTGTTTCCCATCTACGCCCTACTTACGGAGTTAATTATCATTGAGTTTGTGAGACTTACCCCTTATCTTCCCCTTTTTACAGATAAGTGATCAGCTCGCATGTATTGCCTTAGCACATTTTGACTCATTGCAATGTAGGTAATGGCATCTCTTAGACTTCCACTCCGAGTCACTCCACTGCATAAAGGTCATGTTTGTGTAGGATGGTCGGATGCATTAAAATTAGTTTATCCAGATTGTATCACCAAACAACTTTGATGTCATGTAATGAATTCTATGTGTGAAGTTTGAATGTGTTTTGAAATTTGCTAGATTTGGATATTGATATCTAATTGCCGATTTTAATTAAAGTTTCGTATTCGGTTTAAGTAAATGATCATATTTATACAAGTCAGTAGAATTTGTAATAGTCATCATAAAGCGAAATGTTATAAGGAATCCAAGTTGTGTAATATACGATTAAAACGTCCGATTTAGTTAACAAGAATCTCAACTAAGGCTTGTTCGAGATTTGACAAGTTCTCCCGCAAGTCTCGGATGTCAGTAACAATCAGGAAGCGGTCGTTACATTCCTCTTCCTTTGATTCAACCCGTGAACATAGAAAAGAAGTGGAGAACTTGAGCCACCTAAGTGTTTGACTTTCAACAGATGCTCACACAGCTGCAATGGGGACTTCTTCAAATAGAGAGCTTTCTAACCATGCCTTTATGCTAAAAAAGTAGACAACCTATTGTCTCTTTTTCTTCATTCAATGTCCAGCCAAACCACATGTTATGACCCTGTCCTGAGCTATGAATGGCACAAAGACTCAATGGAGGTAGTCTGCCAAGCCCATGTAAGCCTCATGCATTGTCATTATCACTTAACTTATAATTTCTAACTCCAAATGCATCATAACATTACTTAAGTCATAATTTATAGCATAACATTTCATATATGTACATTATGCATGGTCTTGTGCCAAAGACATTTGCCGTCACTTAAAATCAGTATTTCACAAACTAATTTTAAGCCTGCTAACTCGTGGCTACCTTGACTTACACTAGGTATTTACAACTTATCACATAACAGTGCATATATACATAAGCAAGGTCAAATGACCAAACCACATATAGGCCCATCTACCGACTCTAGCAGAGTGACACAGTTATTGAAAATCCTACCAAATGCCATGGTCATTTTACTTACCGAAAGGTATACGTGGCTTCTTTTCATGTTTAAGACTCGAGGTGCTCCGTATCTACAAAACATGAATTTTTGAAATGGTGAGTACAATTACTCAGTGAGGGATATGGAAGGGAACAAGCAATAGCAAGGAATTGACTTTCAAATCCTTGAACATTCATAGAAAAACATGCATATTTTCCCTATACAAAACTATAATGTAATTGGGTTTTACTCATTGAAACATACATAACAATGCATACATGTGGGTTTCTGCCCATAAAACATACATCAAGCATTACATGCATCATTTGCAACTTCATGGCAGAATGCATACTTAACCTTAATCATCGTGCATGTAACTCCAGTGTTATTATTGGCCCCACAGGGGCTAAATGCGCATTTAAGGTACTCCGACCTTTACTTTTTAATTGGGTGCGTCGACCCCTTTCTTCGATACTTTACTTCTACCCCACTAAGGCCATGCAATGCATCATCGAACATGACATTCACATAACATAGCATTCACATGAAACCATTTTATACATCACATAGCATTCAATCACAAGTCATTTTATAACTTAAAACATGCACTTCAGCATTTTAAGAATCTCATCTTATTCTAAGGCTTGATCAACATCATAAAGAAATCTGCTTGTCCCAATGTAATTATTTTCTGTAAAACCTTTATATAATAACATACTCAAACCTCATTTCATGCATTTCCAAAATCATTTGAATGCAATATCCATTCACCTTGTAATTTTACCTATATCATAATTTTGATTGTACAACAAATTGGATCTCATTATTTTCTCTTGACTTGGTGCTCTAAAAAAGCCTATCATTGAGCCAATGCATAAATATCAATAACATAATTAATTTATAATCATTCTTTTTAATTAAGTTCTGCATAGCATTCTCTAAAGCATTTTTTTGTCTCATTTCCAACAAACTTATTGGTAATTGAGACAACTCTAATAAACTTACGGTGAATTAACTCATTTCTAGCTCAATAGCTCCTAGAAAACCTTACTTGACTGAATTGTACTTGTTCTCCGTATTGAAAATCCATAAAACTCCAATTCCCTCAAACTTCCTAGCATTCTTAGATATTCTTAAATAAATTTTCTAGCACATTAATTAAACATCTAACTCATTTCCATGCTTCTAACAACAAACCTCAAATATCTTAATCAATTAAACATCAAATCTTTACCTTCATAGGAAGATCAAAACCATCCAAATCTCCAAAACCTTCAAGCTTGAGGAGAGAAAACAGTGCTGGAACATCACCAATTTTATAACTATAATCGGTCAATTTGAAGTTTAAGAATTTAAAGAAGCTTTTTCTTTGCTTATTTCCCACTTTTCTAGCTCCAATTCACTAGTAGGAATGCTTGAAAACCAAAAGGGGATAGCTTGCAACCTTTAGCCATGAGAGAACTTAAAACCTTTTTAAACTAATGAGTAATGCCAGACAAACCAAGGATAAAATGTAACAACCCCCCACTTGGATGAACATAATGGGTTAATTGCTCTTTAGTCCTTGCCTTTTACTCTATTTACATAATTCACCCTTTACTTTATTTTTTTCAATTCAATCCTTTAAATATTTCTTTTATTTTTAATTTAGTCCTTTAACTTTTTTAATTTTTAATTTAATCCTTCAACATTTTTTTCTTTTCAATTTAGTCCTTTTCCCAAAGTTTGTCCATGACATACACCTCAGCTTAAGGATATTACTTATTATCCTTAGCGACTTAAAATCATAAACCAAACATATTGAATCTTAACCTCAGACGTTACAACTCAAGGATATTGAATATTATCTTTGGTAACTAAAAACCACAACACAAGAATATTGGGTATTAACCTTGGAACCACCATACCAAAGATTCTACCTATCATCTTTGGTAACTTAAAATCACAATTCCAAGGATTTTGCCTATTATCCTTGGTGACTTACAAAATGCCTAATTAATCTTATTCTAACACTAATTTTGTTCCTTTTTTCTTTTAATTCCCTTTTTCCCACAAGGCTCGGCCTTGAACATCACTCTTATCACATTCATTCTAATCTCCACAACTTGATTTAATCTCATTTAGCATTCCTCTACCATATGTGCTTAAATACCTACATCAGCAAATCTGTTCCAACATTAACATCAAATGTTATACATTTTTTAGAAAACCACCTATTTATTCCACCAAAAACTTAAATCTAAAAATGATTGTCTATAAAGAAGTCAAAACCACATGGCATGTAGTGTAATACCCTGTACTTTGATATGGTGACTAATTAAACTTATCGGATGCCAATTGAGGTTAATTATAATGTTTAGAAGTGATGAAAGATGAAAGAAATAGTTTGGGATAAAATATTTCGCACGCGAGGAAATAATAATAAAATAATAATATTTTTATTGAGAAAGAATTTACGAGATAACAAGTGATTTGGAAGTGAAATAAGGCATAATAATGTATTTTGGGTACCAAGGAGACAAAAAGAGATGAGAGAAAAATTTTTGGAATAAAATAATATTTTATTAATAAAATAAATATTAAAATATTAATATTTTATGCAGTGTCAAAATTTTTCATGAAGGAGGAGTATATGGTCAATCTAAATGGGGGAGAAGAAGAATGAGAAAATTTCAAAGAAAAATGTTGTTAATGGGGCCCACATATTTTTATTAAATAAAGATAGCATGGGTAAATAAATATTTTAAATATTATGGGGACACTGCGTTGGGGTAAAAACTTTATGTTTTGTTTGTGCATATGTAAAAGAAGATAATAGAAGAAAATTAGAGATTTAAAGATTTTGGGAGGACTTAATTAAAAGGATGAGAACCTTAAAGGGCCAAACGATAATATTTTTATAAAGCTTAGTCAAAGCTTCCAAAGGAAGCTTTGACTCTTTTTTTTGTTCCTCATGGCTGGCCATCCATGTAAGAATATTGGAAATGTAAGGCTTATGTACAAAAAAAAAAAAGGGAAAGAAAGGAAAAAACAAAAAATTTACTATGCATTACTTGACTAAATGAACAAGCTTTTACCCCACTTTTTGACTTATTCTTTTTCATTCATATGGCCGGCCACTTGAAGCCAACTTCCTTATTTTACTTTATTTTGTTCTTATCCCAAAAGATTTCTAGAAACAGTATCACACTTATTGCTTTTTTCCTTCCTTTTATCTACCACACCAACAATAAAGAAATTAGCTTTGTTTTGGCAAGGAAAATCGTGCCCTTAAAAAGAAAATAAGTAAGGTCAGTTGGAAGAAAGGAGAAAGGAAAAGAAGAAAGAGAGAAGTCGGTTGTGAGAAAGCAAAGGGAAAGTCGAAGAAGAGAGAGACAAAAGAGAAAGGGGAAAGCCGTCGGCCAAGGGAGAAAGAGAGAGGCTTTGTGTTGCAATTTTTGAAAGGGAAAAAGAAAGAGTTTTGCTGTAAATTTTGAGAGAGAAAAGAAAGCGTTTTGCTGCAAATTTTGAGAGAGAAAATAAGGGCTGGTATTGTTGGGTTTGTGAGGGAGTAAACGAAGGCTTGAGCTGTCGGTTTTGAGGTTGAGATGAACAGCTTTGGCTACTGATTTTTGAGGTTTTGGTTGCCGATTTTGAGGGTGAAATAAGCAGCTTTGGCTGCTGATTTTTTAGGTTGAGATGTGCAGCTTTGGCTGCTAATTTTTGTGGTTGAAAGGAGTAGAAAATTATTGCCGGCGGTGAGAGAGAGAAAGATGAGAAAATTGTGGTTGACTTGTGAGTGTAAGAAAGGAAAAAAAAATAATAAGTATTCCGTTGGGCCTCTAACAATACATTTGGCGAGGAAGGTCCGGTGGGCTGCAATATTTTACTTAGATTAGCATTTGAGCCCAAGTGAGGTAAAATTTAAAATCAAGCCTTTTCTTTATGGATCCAATATGAAGTATGTTGTTTGTGTTTAGTCTAATTCATTGGTTTGAATGTGTGATAGAATGATATAGAATAAGTTGAATTATTTGGTATAAATGTTATAGAATTGTTAGATAATATTTAAAATATGAAAATTAGTGTAAGTACAATGTATGAAGGTAAATATCAATAATAAGAAAATCAATAATAGATTTAGTTAGTTTTAAAATAATAATGGTAATAGTAATAATAAGTGAATGATGAGGATGAAAAATGTGAATTAGATTAAGGACTAATAGATTTAAGTGCTACCATACGCGTGTATAATTAAATATGTTAAGTTGGATTGTTACTAGGAAGTGTCAAAGTAAAGGTAGTGCACTATAGTGACGCACATGAGGAAATAACAAGCAACTAGCAAGTAGGAATAGTTAGAGACACCTCCGAACAAATAGCGACTTAATATCTCATTGTTGCCAGGTGAGTGAACTTGTATTTCAAAAAAATGTTTTGGGGAGTGTCCACATGTTTAAATAAATCATTTGAAAGTTTTATTTGTTTTTGCTTCAAAAATATATTTAGGGAACAAGCCCTTGATGAAATGTTTCTATCTTGTGAAACGTGCAATATGAATAGTTCATGCGTTATCACGTTATATTGATATGTGTATTATGCTTTGGAGGCTCCTTTGTGTGATAATGATGACCCAGCTATGTGCGATGTGGGAGTGCACATGAGCTGATGATGACCCGGCTATGTGCGAGCAGGGAGTGCGCATAAGCCGATGATGACCTAGCTATGTGCGAGTAGGAAGTGCATATGACGATGAATGAAGTGGGGTGGTGTACATGTTTATATATGTTTATATATGTATATGTGATAGAAAGTTTATGACTATAATATGTGATTGAAATGAATAATGAGAAACTTGATTATTGTCAATGTGTTCAATTTAATGTACAATGTGGCATGAATGGATCTTCCTTGTGGCAGCGAAAACCCCATAGATTTTATCTGGCTAGAATTTTGCTGCAACGAGAATGCCTTTTTGCTGTAGCGAGAATCAATCTATTATGCTTGACTTGCTTGAATTCTACTAAAGTTTTCACTTTTCAATTTTTTATGGTTCATGGCTCCTTCATCATTGAGTGATTGAACAACTAAGGGTGTCACAGCCCAAATTCTCGGGCCATGACCTGTGCATGGGCCCAATGGGCATAGCCCACCAAGCCCAAGCAAGCCTATTATGTAATCTTCCTTAACATCCCATCAACTATTCTCAAGTCACCTTTCATAAGTCCAACTTATAATCACTTTAATAATGGGCTATAGCAATCAAGAATTGCATTAATATAAACCCAAAATGATGTTAACATTTCAACTCATGGTGGCATTAACAGTTAGAATATAAATATTTCGTCTAAGACACGTATCTTAGTATTTTATATCACATGAATGTACTCATAAAACAAAATGACTCTTGACTTCCAACGGAGTGACCACAATGAAGATGCGGCTATTGAGATGCCATAATACCTACCAAGAAAGCGAGCATATATATGTAACTCAATCTAGGTCTCAACTGCCTCTAAATCTGAAAACATGAATTTTAAAAACGTGAGTATCAAACTTAGTGAGTGAACATAAGAAGGGAACAAGCAAACGATAGGAAGAATTTGGAAATCATGATGCACTTGTTTCAAAAACAATGCACTTGATTTAATTTCTTACTAAAAACCCCTCATTTCAAACCTTGATTAATGCCCTCATAGTGTTTCACAAACCCATGATCAATCCATGAACTTAAATGGGTGAAAAATATGTCAAAAACTGAATAGGGTAGCATGTAGGATAGAATGTTTCTCGCTGCAGCGAAGTTCATTCTCGCTGCAATGAGAAATAGTACCGATTTGCATGTATTTCAGTTTTTCTAGAATATCTCCCGCTACAAAAGTCCAATTGCCCTGATTTATAAACCATTAGAAAGATAACAGGTAGGGCTACAACTTTTATGTTTACACTTTTCCTAGTTCAGACAGGAACATGGTCAAAATCTTCATTGAAGTGAACACATTGCACCAGAACCTAAGAGTTTCTCGCTGCAGCAAGATTTATTTTTGCTGCAGCGAGTTTTCTGCTGCCAAAACAGAATGTTTCTAGCTGCAGCGAGAATGCTTTCTCGTTGCAGCTAGAAGCAGGGCACCTAAGTGTAAAAAGGACCTCCTTTGCACTAAAAATCCATTTGGTGTTGTAATGAACTCAATTTGCAAGAAAATGGGACATTCTCAAGATTCATCATGCCAATTTCAACATGAAATGCTCAAAAATTTCCAAAGTTCAACATGCCAAAATTTCACATGCATTACATCCATATACCATATATGTATATATAAATATATCAATCATCATGCACACCCTCTCATCATCATCAGCTCATATGCAACGGCTTATGCGCACTCCCACTCGCACATAACTGGGTCAGCAACGGCTTATGCGCACTCCTACCGCACATAGCCGGGTCAATATCATTACACAATATTATTCGTATATATATATATATATATATATATATATATATATATATATATATATATATATATATAAA
>NC_030857.1:16250756-16264867 GCF_000208745.1 Theobroma cacao | reverse complement strand
TCAAAGGCTTGTTCCCAAGGCACCAGTTTTGAAGATAAAACAAATAAAACACTTTAGGGATTCAATCAAACATACTTGTATACACATCCCAACACCTTTTTAATACAAGTTCACTCACCGGGATTGTTGAACCTCTAATCGACTCTAACTTCGCTTATTACTTCAAACGGACATGTGAGGCCTTGTTGGAACCTATCACCCACAATATAGCTATAAAAAATATAACAGCCCATAAATCAAATTTCTAGCCATCTCTAACACCTTAAAATCAAATTCTAACTCATTTCTCACCTTGGTGGTTTTTTGTGGTTGAATTTCTTTACAAAAGCTTCCAAGCTACGATGGCAAGTCTATTTTTCTCTCTCTAAAACTTTCAACTAGTGAGAGAAAGTGCTGAACAAAGACTTTTGAGGGTTTTAAGGTGTAAAAGTGGAAGAGCATGAAAAACTCTATGTAAGAGTAGGCAAAAGCATGAAATTTGGAGCTAAAGAGAGAAAGTTATGAAGTTTTCATACCATGCTTCAATGGAGGATGGAAGCAACGTGAGATGGAAGAAGAAGAAAAAGAAAAAGCTACTCGAGAATGAAGAAGCTACTGGAAATAGAAGATATTTATAGCTCAAACTTATCCAACTCCTTTAGAAATTATAAAAATGCCCTTTAGCAAATTAACTTGCTCTTCTCCAATCCTTTGTGAAATCTTTTTATTCTTTTGACACTGGGACAAGGTCCACAATGATCTAAACTACTCGATTTTATGAAAACTTAAAAATTTTGACTCGAGGTGCAAAGTGACCATTTTACCCCTATTGCGAAAATTATTACCACATCTAGTTTTCTTCGTGTTTTCATCATTGTACATCATTTATTTGGTCTTTATGCTTATTTAGACCTTAAATATCAGAAAACTTCCTTCTGGGAACTTATTAGAGGAAATAACAAAACTACCCCTAGCTCGAGTTATTACGCCTATGCCTCGTTATGAGCCTATAAGGGTTGAGGTCTCACAAATGGCTAGGAATTAGGGGTTTTAATAAGAGTTAAACTAAATTGCATTGTTTTTTGAACTAAGTGCATCATGATTTCTAAACTTTCCTTAACGTTGTTTGTTCCCTTCCTATGTTCACTCACTGAGTTTGTACTCACGTTTTTAAATTTCATGTTTTAGGTTTCTTGAGTTAAAGGTGATTGGATCCTAGGATGAGGTGCTCTTCCCTGTCCATTGCTCGATAGGTTTACCATGACATTAGATGTTAGCAACCGTGTCCTGAGTCACTCCGTTGACTGTCAAGGTCTAATTATGTGTATATGAATACTTGATGTGAAATATTAAGATTCATTTGTTAATCTATATATGTATATAATGGTTGATGATGCCATTATGAATGCATGATTGGGTTTATGAATTGTTTTCAAAGGAACTATACTTGAACACTACGAATTTTGGATTTTAACGAAACGTGGATTAATGTATAAGATTATATAAATAGGCTTGCTTGGGCTGAGCCCATTGAGCCCTTGCGCCAAGCATGGCTCAAGAATTGGGCTGTGACATGTAGCTCCGGTAACACGCCCTTCATTATACAAATAAAACCAATTCTCATTTATATTTCCAAATCTTGTCATGCATATCCAGATTCATAACTATGTACATGGATGTAATCTCATATCAATCTAAACACATTACAATATTTCAAACCATAATCAAAGCCCAATCAAGCCTTTGGACATTTGATTTCAATCATGTTAAGTCTCACCATAGGCTGTTCCTGTCACGACCTAGTACTCCCCTCGAGCCCATGACAACCGTCGCGGTGTCTCGATAGACACTCATTACCTGAAATGCCAACCGGAACCCCACAAGGCTTTCATATCAGTTTCTCATTTCCCCTGTGAGTAATCGTTGCCAAGTATCACGTTCTAAAAGATTTTAAACTATTTCCAACTTAAAATAATAAAAAAATAATTTTCGTCTCGTAGGAGTATTTTAGTTATTTTTTCCTGAAAATTTCGAAACCAGCTAACAATGTAGTATACGGGTGCAAAACACATATTTCATAATCAAAAATAAATTTGGATGTCTAAAACATTCGTTTAAAATGAAATTATGACTATTAGAATAAAATAAAAATATTGAATAAAATATTTAATTTTCTCATAAAATAATATTTTTAGAACACTGCATAAATAATTTTTACAGCGTAAAAACAAGATAAATTCATATATATTGTAATACAGTAAGCCGGAGTATTTAATTTAATTTACAGTAACAAGTAAGCCCTCGAATAACCAAAAGTAAGAAAGATTGTGAACCTACAATTTGGAGGATGCAAATCTAATAGTAACCTCGATGAAATCAGCTATCTATAGATTATCCTAAGCCTGAAATGGGTGGAAATGAGGGTGGTGAGATTATATAATCCCAGTGAGTAAACAAATATCATCTAAAATATCTAAAGCCGAGTAAATGGAGACAGATAAAATAGTTTAACAAATTGTAATTTATCACCTTTCAATTTGTTTTAACCAAATAAAATCAATTCATATAAATCGAGTTATCAACATGGCTTATGAATTTCTTAAAACTTTGGCTCGTGCCAAAATCATTCTCATACCTAGTTATCAAGAATACCTTGATCGAGGGTTATCCCAACCGAGTCCGCCAAGGCTGTTAAAAAGTTATGTACGCATCAATCATGTTTTTATTTTAAAAACATAGTTGTTCCTTGGCGTTGGCTAAGTTCACCCTCACGTCGTGGTTTGACGTGAAGTGAACTGTAAAGTTATACCTCGGGAGTTACCCTACTCGCCTCTCCAACCGAGGTAAAATATAACGGGATTCTGTGCCCCTCTAATAGGCTGGTCCACAGAAAACCCGCCCACTGCAGCAAGCTAAACCCACCATACAATAAAATTTACGATAGCATGACATGGCAATTATTTTATTTTACAGCCTCTCAAGGCTAAATACACAGTTCATACATTTCAACACAAATATCAATTCAACCATTCATGCAATTATTGTCATAAGCCATTCAAGTAGAACCATAAATTCACAATACATCAAATGGTCTCCAATTACTCTATTTTCAAAGCCTTCATTCAATTTCAAGACCATTTATAAAATCATTTTATTTAAACACATTTTGTTTATAAAACCTAAAAATTAATCATTTAAACTCATTTTCCATAAAATTCATAAAAACGATTAAAAACTACTTTAGATAATTAAGACGATAGTAAGGTTACTCACTATTTCGGGAGTCGAATTCCAAGTACTCCGATTCTTGATCCTTGGGTACTATCTCTTTACTTTTGCCAGAATGCTCACCATCTAGACATAATGCACAATAAGCCATTTACTACATTGTGCTAAATTGTTATAAAACCAATTCAGGCTTTATACTAATGTATGAAATGGGATGTAAATTGTTCAGATTATTGTCTAAACACGGTGTTCTACACAAATTCAATTATGTACCTAAATTAAACGGTATTGACCTAATTCAATCTATCACTCGATTAATTGGCCAATACGTCCAATTCAACTCCAAATAATTTCATTTTTCTCCCAATACTCCAAATCATCAAACACAAATTAAATAACTTGAAATATGGCAAAATCATCCTCACATTTTCTCTTGGAAAATTCGGCCATGGTGGGTGCATCAACACTATAATTTGTCCTACTTGATTCTCACACCATAAATCAGTAATTCTTAACCAAATCACTTAAAATAAAATCAAAATCATTTCAATATTCCACATGGAGAATTCGGCCAATGATGGGTGATGGGAGAATATGAATTTTTCTTGCTTGATTTTCATGCTACACATCACCAATCAACTAAAAACACTAAAATACATTGAAATCTAACCAAATCAAGCATCAAAACCTCTCTTCTAGGGTTTGATCAGCACACTATCCTTCATGATATCTTGTGATTCAACCATGGAAAATGCAAAATAATGCATGAGAAAGGTAGATCACAAGTCAAAATCAAGAAATTTTACCTTTGATTGCTTAATTACTTGAAATGCACCAATTTTCTCTTGAATTTTCACCTTAGGGTTCTTGTTCTTCCTTTTTCTTCCTTTGTTCTTGCTTTGGCCGGCCATATGAAGAGAAATAGGCTGATTTTGTGCTAATTTATAAGGAAAATAATAAATAAATGAGATTTTGACACATGTCACCATTCTATTGGTCCATGTGTCATACTTACCCATTAAGCAATCTCTCTCCACCACTTAAATTTTCTCAATTATCCATGATAATATTGGGTAAAATCTATGTGCTGGACAAGTGTTGGGTGGTGTAAAATTACAATTTTACCTTTAGGGTGGCAAAATGACTATTTTACCCCTATGCTCGAAAAAATGTCGAAATTAAAATTTTTCACTTCTCAAACTCAAATTATGTTCTAAATAGTCAATCTTGATCAAAAAATTCTTCCAACATTCCAATTTTAACCTCGGGTGGTAAAATGACCATTTTACCCCTGAGTCATAAAAATTCCAATTTGACTCCAAATCGATCATCGAACTCCAAATCACCATTTTAAGTCATTTTGAGGTTTTAAAATTCTCAATTTCATCTTAAAATCTCTATTTGGTCTAGTTTGAGGTTTAATTCAACTTAATTGTACCATTTGGTACATTGCCGTCCTTTAATGATTTTCGAGGTACCCAAGTAAGCAAACATGCATTTTTATGTAAGAATGGCATAGTAAACATATTGTAGAGCTGGGCTTGACAGTTCCTCTCATAATGCATGCAAATTCTCATCATTCATCTATTTTGTTCATTCATATCTTATGTATTCATAGAAATTCAACGCATACAATTCACATCAATACAATAACAATTCATAACATGGATGCATGGGAAAAACTTATTCATCAATCATAAGCACATCATATTACCTAACTTACTAGGCAAACACATTCATTTTCATGCTATAAGTCTTTTGCTTAAGTCAAGGTGTTACACCACACAAGAGAAACTCTTCTTAAGAGCTCTCACAAGGGGTGGCGGCACAAGAGAAAGTCCTTTAAGTTTTCTAAAAGGAAAACTATTATGAAGAGTGGCTACATAAAAACCTTTTATAGTTAGGTTAAATAACTTATGTATTTGCAAATAAGTCTTCAATATTATAACTCCTTATAATATTGTTCTAGAACTTAATTAAACTATTTGGTATAAAACATCTCATAGAATTGGTAGTTTTGGTATAAAACATTTGAAAAGACTTGTCTCCTCTTATTGAAAACTACTACATAATAGGATATTTATATACTTAGTAGATTCACAAACAATTTGAAATCCATTTGTGTCACACACATAATAAATTATCATTTTTTCAAAACATTTAATCATTCTTTCTAAAACTAGTTGAAAACCTAGAAACTTAAATCCTTTGAGAAACCATTCTTGAAACAATAGTTCATCATGCAAAATCAATCATTTCCATAAAAATCATTTTCACTTAACATATTAAAATACTTGAAAAGGTGTATCCACTCAACTGATTGGAGACTCAACCTTGAGCTCCAATCATAACTCTTCTTCGATGATTTCCTTAGAGTTTTCAACCGTTCCTAACATTCAATAATCATCACAATCAATAACTTAGACTTATAATCTCATAATACCCATTCCAAGTACTTTTGAAACCAATCAAATTCAACTAAAACTAATTTTCTAACTTAAATATACTATTACATTAATTAAATAATGTTTAGAAACCCATAAATCCTTCATCTTCACCTTAGGTGAGCTTTAATGCTAAGGAAAATCACAAAACCTTGAACTTTAGCAACCAATAGAAAAATTTGGGCATAAAGACAACATTTTCAATTCTGGAAAATCAAGGTGAAAAGATTTCAAAGTTGAAAAATGTCATTTTTTTCATAAAAACTTAAAACCAAGTTCAAAATCATCAAAAATGGTGATTTAGGTTGAAATTGGGTTAGAAAAAGTTTAAGGTTTAAAAAATACCTTGCAAAAATGGTTAAGGGTTATAAACCCTCGAAAATTGTCACATACTTATAGTTTAGGGTGTGAAAATATATTTTCACCCCTTTTATTTTTTCGAAAATAACATCATCTATCGATAGATCGGGGTCATCTATTGATAGATCAACTTCCAGGTTCTTTTAAAAAGTTCTTAAGTTGCTATTTATCGATAGATTTGGCTCATCTATCAATACAAAGGCTCATTTATCGATAGATTATGAACATTTATCAATAAATGTTCTTCCATTTCCTTAAAAACATTTTTGGATTGATATCTATTGATAGATGAAGAACATTTATTGATAGATAAACTCCAGTAAGCAAAAATAAACTCAAAATTTTGTCCATTTGGACTCTTTTTTACATCAAACCTTGGAAATCATCCTTATGCATCAAAACATGAATTTTTCGAGCTTAAAAATGTAATTTAAATGTTCAAAACATGAAACATGCATGCTCACCTAAGGATTTTCTTGACTTATCCTCTTACTTAAGGTGGGATTTCATAATAAACCACCCATCTTGGTGTTTAACATAAGCAACTTTATGTAAACACAATATAATGTAAAATCCAAGACTTTACTTGACACCTTGCGGAGTGTACAACACATGGTAGGTTTTGAAATAAGGCATTATCACACCTACTAAACACTCGCTGAACCACTCTTTCCTAAATGGTGAGCCAAGCGAGCTACTGATTTCAAAATCAACAACAAAAAAAGGGATGAGCTATAAAACTTAGTGGGCAAATGTAAGAAGGAGATAAGCCACAAGGGAAAATGAACCATTACTTTGCAAACTACATGCATTTCATGAGTAATTAACATATTCCATTCAAATGCTTTTAATGATGTTATTCATGTACCTTTCTCATGAATTTTAGCAATATTCACGTTGTCTAGTCAATAGGACTGATTTAGGAGCATAAAACCAAGTAAGTAGCCATTAAAAATGGTATTTTCATTATTCTACATCCTAAGTCTCAATACTTACGCTAGAGGTGTTGAGACTTTCATCACATAATGCTCTTCCCAAATTCTATTTCTAATGTATCGAGACTTGTACTTTAAGTTTTAATACCTCATTTCTACAAACCCAGAATTTAGGCATTTTCTAGCATAATTGAGGTTCCTTCCTTTAATCATCCATAATTGTCATTCCTCTATCAATATCATTCAATGTAAAGGTACATGAGCATCAAACATCATCCATAATGCATTTCAACACATTCATATCAATATTAACATCATATGCTTCATATATTAACATAATCATTGTGCATTCATACATTATCATTCCAATGAATGCAATTATAAAAGAATGGTCTATTCGCCCTAACTTATGGCTATATTGTAGTGTGGTACAACATCCCTCGTCATAACCTCCAATATGTGTATGATATGACATTTGACATCATGGCCTTCACACATGTTTGGTACAATGCCCTACATCATGGCTCTTATGCATGTGGTATAACACCCCTCATCGAGCCTTCACACTCATATGCATAGTAATTCGCTCATAAGCCATCTTTCATCATCAATCAATATCATAATGTAAAACACTCACAATTTCATATCCTGTGATACAATGCTCCATATCAAGGCCAACACATTTATAGAGAATCATTCATATCAATACGTGCATATTCATACTCATAATCATAATCAATTAGTATCAGTTAGCCATGTTCTTACACCATGGTTCTCTCATACTCATATGTGTGGGCATAACCATCCACACTTCCATGCTAATTATGCATGGGCATCAATACAACTGCTAATATCCATTTTAAAAGGTAGGCAATTATGATTCATACTCACATCATAAGAAGTGGGCAATCAATCATCCAATAGTATCCATTTTAAGAGGTGGGCAAATATTATCCACACTAACATCACAAGAAGTGGGAAATTATACATCCACATAGGCAATGACCTAGCCATGCATCATTCTACTCATCCATTCGACCAAGGATTCTTTGAGTGAAAAATATTTAAAAGGACTTGTCCCCTTTTATTCAAAACGACTATATAATACTCATATCTACATATAGTACATACTTTTTGAAATTCATTTTCAAAGTCTTTCAATGGAACACAAGGTATTAATCATCATAGCAATATCATTCAATGCATATCAACCAATGATTTTGTAAAACATGCTTTGCCTTACATATCGCAAAATACTTTAAAAATAATACTTCTACCCACGAGTCGATCTAGTCGTCGATAAACACGCAATTGAAATGCTATGTCCCTGCTCTCCTAACTTTTAGAGCTTTGAATGATCTTATATCGATAACCACATATTCGTGAACACATATTCAACCATAAATATCATATTTCAAGACTAAGCTATCATTAACTCTAATCAAAGCTAATCTAATCTAACATTTAGACTAGTTAATCCATTGTTCAAGTATCATAAAAGATTTGTAAGCTTTAAACCATCATTTTCTTACCTTAGTGAGCTTATGGACTAGGAAAACCAACTTGAGCTCAAAACCCTTGGAAAGAAAAATATAAATATGTTAAAAAAAACTTAAATTAGAAGTTTGAAACCAAGCTTTAAGGGTTGAAGCTAGAATCTTTACCTTTGTGTTTTCCCAAATTCGAAACTAACCAAAACCAAGCTTGAATCTTCAAAAATGGGGTTTTTTAGAGATAAGAAAGGAGAATAGAATTGAGAGTTGAAAGAAGAGTTGTAAAATGTAATTGAGGGTCAAAAATTTCGAAAAATGTGCAATATTTATAGTTTTAAATGTGAAAATACTATTTTTCCCTTTTATTTTGTGAAAGACTACAAAAAGTCTCGATACTTTTCCAAAATTACCAATACTTTTTTCCGGGGTTTGAGGTCTTGAGACTTCATTCATCAAAACCTTTTAAAAAGAATTTTGTTTAAAAAGTATCAATACGTTTTCTTTATGTCTCGATACTTCAACTTAAAAATGTTAGAAATAGCTTGAAAACTTGTCTAAACGGACTCCATTTACTCGTATAATTACCAAATCAACATGACTTTCAATTCCAAAATCTTTCCCAGGTATAAACACTAATTATGAGTTCAAAAATAAAATTCTTACAAGCTCAACTAAGGATTTTTACATTCGATCCTCTGTGATGTTGGATTGAGCCTTGTAACCAATCGGATTGATCAAGGGTTAGATCCAATCATGTAATCATATCATTCATGCTAAATGATTAGAGCTTTTTCTTCATCAATAAAACTATGCTTATAAGTCTATTAGATAAAGCCCATGAGATTAGCATGCCTTGCAAGGGAATTGTAAAGTGTTATGATTATGAGATTCCTATATATCAAAGTATAATCTCTGCATTGTTCCTAGTTGATGTATCATTGAGACTGAACATGAATGATGCTTAAAGACCAGTATATTCTATGTTCCTTAATTCAATAGTAAGCAACTAATCTCACAGGTTGAAATATAAAGATACTTGGATCTAGAATGTAGATGCATGTTCTATGAATAAGTTCACTAAACATGACCTAATATAAGGATTCCATTGGATACTTCACTCTAGTGTCAATGGAGTATATCCTCATGTGACAGTCATGCAAGTGAACCTCAGACTTGAGACACCAAGTTGTCTTATATGAGGATTGATACACTTTGATTTCATTCTTACGAGTCTTACCAAAGATGTCTAATAGGATGTTTTTGGATAAAACATGAGACATATGAAGGCATATGAGTGGTCAAGATAGGATTCATCACTTTGAGAGATTAAGGAGATGTATCTCAATTGTTCATGCTCTAAGTTAGCCTATGTAAAGACTCTGGCCAAAGCACAATGGACTTTAGGAAATGAGTTTCCTATAATCCATGATAACTAATTAGTGTTATGATTAGCATGGAAGGTTTAGTAGTTGACACTACACTATGCTTCTAAATTTTCTGAGATACATGACGAAATGATTGAACTGCATTGAGAAATTGATCACTAAAAGGTTGAGTCAAACTATCTTAACTTTTCTATCATTTTGGTGGCCATGAAGGATTGCTAGATCCCACTTTTGGTCTATGATCATACAATGATTGATGTGATCAATGATAACTTTAAGTAATTTGAATTTATCTAATTCTAAATTTAATTCATGGATTACATTTCAAGATCATTACTGTTAGTGTAGAAGTCTCGATAAGCAATATACCAAGAGGGGGTGAATTGGAATTTAAAAATACTTTTGAAAACTAAATGTAAAAATCAAGATTTTTGTAACAAAAAATTTCTTTTTATGTCAAAAATAAAGTGTGCGATTTTCTTAAGCAAGTTTTTAATAATGAATTGAAAGAAACAAATAATAAGTCAAGGTAAAATATTTTTCTAAGTCAAATGCAAGCAAAGCATAAATAATAAATCAAGGTAAAATATTTTCCTAAGCTAAATGCAAGAAATAAATCACAATGTAGAAAAATTAAAAGCAAGACACAAGATTTCTAGTGGTTCAGCTTTTCAAGTACCTGCATCCACTCCCTTGGCAATCAAGGAATTTCCAATCCACTAAAAAGGATTTTTGCTTTTTGATGGGATGATGTGGTAACCCTTACAATGGCTTTTTTATCAAGTGATAACCCTTACACAATCCATAAAGGGATTCTCACTTTTTTAACGAGATCAAGCGATAACCCTTACATAATCCACAAAGGGGTTCTTACTTTTTAATGAAATTAAGCGATAACCTTTGCACTAGCTTTTTCACTAGATCATGCAAAACCGTTACAAAGCTTTTTTACAAGATCAAGCAAAACCCTTCAACAATGGTTTTTCATGGGCTCAACCATAAACCCATAAATAACTTTTCAAGGCTAAGCTAGAATCTTTACAAGAGGAGTACAAAATATAATAAAAATGCCTCTACAAAGGTTGGGTGCTAGATGTTTTAGCTTGAGTGTGTAAAAGAAGAAATATCAACTCAAATGAAACAAGTGTAGAACTTTTTTGAACTCGGTGGAAAACTAAAATGAAGCTAGAGAATGAAAATAAGATTTTAAAGGTCTCTTTCAAGTTTGAAACT
This sequence comes from Theobroma cacao, assembly GCF_000208745.1. Classification (NCBI taxonomy): domain Eukaryota; kingdom Viridiplantae; phylum Streptophyta; class Magnoliopsida; order Malvales; family Malvaceae; genus Theobroma; species Theobroma cacao. The sequence continues at coordinate 16,253,810 of NC_030857.1, read as the reverse complement.
TTATCTCAGGTCTTCTCTTACTTCTAAATGATTCAAGGGTGGCTTTTTATAGTTGGTCTAAAGTTTGGAGCCATTAGACACAAGTTTGAATCAAATTTAACCATTGTTGAAACTTGAGGGTCAACTACAACACTCTTAAAGTCAATTTTGTTCTTCAAATTTCTCAAATTAGGGTTTCATGGTCGAGTATAACCTTCCTCTACTTGAACCAATTCTCGAAAGTGTGATTTTTGCAAGTTTGGACTAATGTAGTTGACTATGACTTTTCCAAGGCTAACTATCTCTTTCATTTTCCCTCTTTTCCATGCATCAGAGTTGTTATTTCTCGTAATAAAATATCACGCTAGCACTGCAACCTCAACTTCTCCAACGTTACAGCGCGGACCTCTCTAGTTTAAGTTGTGCACACTATTGGCGCTATGGTGCTAACTTTCCAAAGCCACAACATTGAACTTGCTTGAATTTGGCTCATATTGCATTTTTCTTCACCATTTAAAGTTTTTTTTTTATTGTGCACCTTCAAAAACATACAACTAAGTTACTAACAAAAGAAAGTAAAAATAATTAACATAAAACCTAACCAAAATCAACTAAAATCAAACGACTTAAAATAATTAAAACTAAGCTAAGAAACAAAACTAAAAATAAAATATCTTAATTTAATCTCAAAGATTTAGCCAATTTCAATGCTCAAAATGTGATAAAATAACTCTATGTTATGGAGTTATCAATAAGTCTATGATATAGGATAAAGCTAAAAATCTTGACAAAGCATCATTTGGTAGGATGAAAATTGAGAATGATGCTGCTAGCAACTAATGGATAAAGGAGATTAAGCAACATGGGCCCTCAACTGATAAAGAAAGAACAACAAAGGAGTTGCAAAATGTTACATCTCATGCATCAATTCTAGAGTCTTTAGTTCCACCAAGTACAGTTGACAATGATGCATATTAGATATTGGGTGATAAGCTGCACAAACAAGAAAAAATGCTCTAGCAAAGCTTAATGAAATTAATCAAAAACTTGAAGAGATAGTGCCAAAATATATTCATGATTTTGAGAACATGTTCTATCATTACAGTCACTCTTTTGAAAACATTAATGAAGAAATAATCAAGCTTTCAAAAAGGATGGAACAACTTTCAAGAAATGAATTATAACTTTCTATAGATCAGGTAGAGATAAATACGTAATTTAAAACTTCACCACCTTCATCACCAAAAATAAAATCATTACCCTCTTCACTAAAATCTAAGCCATCATTTCCCAAAAGTGTTGAGCATTACATTTGTATTCATACATCATGTGCATCAATGTCTGTTGTAAATTGATAGTTTGTACGTCTACTATAATATTTTATATTGGCTTTAACTACTTAATGAAGAATTTCCTATTTTGCCTCTCAATCTCTTACTCGTTGGTATATTCCTTGTTTGTCTCATGGTGCTACTAATGATCTTATGATTTCTTAAGCTTTGAAATTGTATGCTTTGTTTTCACTTTATATATATAGATATATATATAACAAAAAAGGGGAAAAGGATGAGTAAATTTGTTGTGATTTCTTGTAAACAATGCTAGATTGTGCTTTTAAAAGTTCTTGTAAATATTTTGAAAGGCAATCACAAATTCAAGGGAACTTTTAGCAAATTTAACTATGGATTTTGTCATATCAAAAAAATGGAGATTGTTATCTTTGAAATTGACTTTATGTTTTGAAATGACAAAATTCAATATGTTTTGGAACCAAAAAGAAATGCTTTGAAATGAAGAATTATTCCTCTAAATGTTTTAAAGCTATTTGTAAAAGACAAAATCAGTTGAATTCTTTAAAACCAAGTTCCAGGAGGAAAGAATTGACTTTTGCAAGTGAGGTAATGATTCCTCGAAAAAAAATAGAAAGTTATATTTCTTCTTTGTAACAAGAGGGAATCAACTTATCAAAGAGGAAACCATCAATTCTCAGGAAACAGAAAGCTACTAGACTGAAAGAATAAATTTGTCAAGAAGCAAAGGTTGATTGTTGTGAAGGCATAAGTATAAAGAATAAGCATTGAATATAAAGAATTCACTTCTCAAGTCTCTAATGATCAATTCCTTAAGGCAAAATAAAAAAGATTAGAAACTTGTTGAAGAAACCAAATGAGAAAAAAAAAACTTGTTGAAGAAGCTAGAAAGGAAACTCTGAACGAGAAAAACTTGATCTTGAAATTTCAAAGTGGCACTCAAAGTGTCACGACCCAGTACTCTCCTCGAACCCGTGACAACCGTCACGATGTCCCGATAGATATTCATTACCTTGAATGCCAACCGAAACCTCGCAAGGCTTAATATCAGTTTTTGCACCTCCCTTGTGAGCAATAATTACTAAATATCATATTTTAAAAGATTATAAGCCATTTCCAAATCAAAACAATAATAAAAAAATATTTTCTGTCTCACAAGGGCATTTTGATCATTTTTTTAACAATTTTGAAACTTGCTAAAAATATAATATATAGGGGAAAATACACATTTCATAACTAAAAACAAGTTTTTATGTCTAAAACATTCATTTAGGGTGAAATTGTAGCTAATAGAACAAAATAAAAATATTAAATGAAATATTCTATTTTCTTATAAAATAATATTTATAGAACTCTGCGTAAATAATTTTTGCAACATAAAAGCAAAATAAATCCATAAATATAGTAACATAGATAACCAAAGTATGTAATTTAATTTACAATGACGTGTGAGCCCTCGAATGACCAAAGGTAACAAAGGTTGTGGACCTACAATTTCTGAGGAGGCGAGTTCAATAATAACCCTCGACGTAATCAGCTTTTTACGGACTGTCCTGATCCTGGAATGAGTGGAAAGGAAGGTGGTGAGTTTATATAAACTCAGTGAGTAAACAAACATCATCTAAAATATCTAAAGTCGAGTAAATGGAGACAACTTAAAATAGTTCATCGTACTATGATTCATAACGTTTCAAACTCATTTCAACTAAATAAAATAATTTCATTTCACTCAAATAATCAACATGGCTTATGAATTTCTTAAAAA
>NC_030857.1:16235299-16249822 GCF_000208745.1 Theobroma cacao | reverse complement strand
CATCATAAAACAACTAAAAACACCTAAATAGCATGAAATTCATTAAAGTCCATTATCCAATTTCTCTCTTGAAAATTTCAGCCAAGGAGTGTGGGTGAAGGGCATGAAATTTCTTGCTTGTTTTTCATGCTAAACATCACCAAACAACAAAAAACACTAAGATACCTTGAAATCTAACCAAATAAATCATCAAATCTTCTCTCCCTAAATTTGGTCAACTATGAATCATTCATGAGATCTTGAATTTTAACCATGGTAATTGAAAAAGAATGCATAGGAAAGGTAGATCACAAGCTAGAATTAAGAAATTTTACCTTTACTTGCTTAATTCCTTGAAATCTAATAAATTTTCTCTTGATTTTCTTCTCTAGGGTTTGTTCTATGCTTTTTCCCTTTTGTTCTTGCCTTGGCCGGCCAAGAGAAATGAGATGGGAGAGTTTTAGTTGTATTTATTAAGGAAAATATAATAATATTAAAGCTTGACACTTGTCACCATGTGATTGGTCCATACATAAAACTTATTAATTAAGCATTTCTTCTCCACCACATAAAATCCCTCAATTATCCAAAGTATAAAATAAATTTCATGGGTTTGACAAGTGTCAAGGTGGTGTAAATTCCAAAAATTTTAATTATGTCCTTGTGGACACGTGAAATGACCTTTTTGCCCTTATGTTCGAAAAATTATCAAAATTAAAATTTTTCACTTCTCAAGCTCAAATTATGTTCCAAATAGTCAAACTTGTTCAAAATTTCATCCACCATCCCAAATTTGACCTCGGGTGGAAAAATGACCATTTTACCCTTACATTATGAAAATTCTAATTTAACTCCAAATCAATCCCCGAACTCTAAATCACCATATTAAGTCATTCTAAGATTCAATAACTCTCAATTGCATCTTAAAATTTTTATTTGAACTAGTTTGAGGCTTAAATCAACTTAGTTGTACCACTAGGTACACTACTGACTTTTGACGATTTTTTCAAGATATTCAAGTATGCAAGCATGTTGTCAAATACATGAATGACATGGCAAGTATATTATAGAGTAGGGCTTGACACAAAGGTCACAAAAAATCAACTTCTAAAGAAGAGAGTGATTGATTCCTACAAAGCAAAATGTACTAGACTTGAAGTAGGACAAGAAGAATAGATTATTCAATAGAGCAATGATCGATTCCTAAAAATAAAGAATAGTAGGCTCAAAGCTAAAGTGAGAAGAATCAACTTGTGAAGAGTAGAATAATCGATTCTTTGGAAACAGAATGCTCCAAGGTACAAAAGAATCAACTTCTCAGAAAGGCACTAATCGATTCTTGAAGATTGACAGTTGTGACCAAGGTGACCCAACGTTTTGAATTTTGAATCCTCTTTTCTTTATAACAAATAGATTTTAAGAGAAGCTATAAATACCTCTAAAAGCTTCATTTCAAACACAAGGAGCAAACCAAGAAAGAAAGAGTGAAGATCTTCATTCCAAGAGGAGAGAAAAGCTTCCATTCTCAAGTTCACACATTTCTCACTCTACAAATTCCTCTCAAAATAAAACATCAGCTGTTAAGCTTAAATTCCTTGATTTAATTCATTCTTTTTTACTCCAAATCTGTTGATCAGCCTACCTAGAGGCATCAACCCTTGTAATCCACTGTTGATAGGCTATACCTTCTTGAAAAGGTACATAGGTTATACTTAAGCCTTAAAAAAATAAGCTTGGTTATACCTTTATTGGAAAAGGACATAAGTTGTGGTTTAACCTTGAAAAGACATTCACTTGTTGATAGGTTATGCTTGATCTTGAAAAAGCACTTGGTTGTAAAGGTTATACCTAAACCTAATTGAGAAAGGTAACGTTCTTAGTGGATTCGAACTCCTTGTGATGTCAAAGGACAAGATGTAAGCATTATGAGGTTGAACCTCTATAAAAATCATGGTTGAGTTTATTCTCTTTTCTCTTACAACTTTACTTGCTACATTTACTTTTTTTGCCATTTATAATTACTATTCTTCTAGTTTAGTACTTATAACATGTTTGGTATAGGGAATAGCTAAGTTATTCCCTCTTCTTCTCTATTCTTATGCTTTTTTTTATTCCGTTGTTTGGTGAAACATTCCCAATTTTTTATGTAAATTAAGTCAATTAAGAATGGTTTATTGAGTATATTATGCCTTAAAGAAATATGAGAATATTGAATCAATTTCATGGTTTAAGGTTTTGATTTGTATTTCATATGATAATTGATGATATGTTATTTGTGGATTTGAATTTTTTAATGAGTTGAGGTTGCGAAAGAAGTTTAAAATGAGTTTAAGCTTTGTAGAGAGTTGTTTTTACAAATTTGGACTTGAAAAGTTGAGTATGTTGGTCCAAGATCAGCTACAAGGCTTCCAAAGTAAATCCTGTGAAGAAAAATTGAATATAAACTAGACATACTAGTCTAGGATCTACTATAAGCCCTCTATAGTTGATCTTGTGAAAGAAAATAGGGCATATTCTACTAGTCTAGGATCAACTACAAGTCCACTATAGTCGATTCTAATCTGTCGGATTAGATTAAAACAGGCTTAAAAGCCCCAAAACACGATTTTTTTTTATTTTCTTCCTTCACCCTTATTCTCCACCTGTTTTCTTTCAACTCTCACATCTTTTAAACCCAGTAAAATCCAATGATAAATCAAGGATTTTGAGTGTTGAAAGTAGGAGTTTTCACTCCCAAAAAGTTTGGTTTGTGATTTTCACTTTCTCTCTTTAGAATTCAAAAACCATAACCTCTTATTGATTTTTGAAGCACTTGAAGTTATTTAGAGTGGATTAGAGCTTGGGAAACACTTCTAGAGGTAAGATTAAGCATTTTATCTATTGATTTTCAATTTAATAAATTAATAACTTAGATTAAATTTGATCCAACTTTAAAGGAATTAGCTTTCTTGAGTTGACTGAGGATTGGGGTAAATAATTGTACAAACTAGCCTCTCAAGTATAAGTTAGCTCATTGTTGAAGGATTTGAGCTTATATATTGAATTACTAAGGATTTGTTTATTTTTAGAAGTTGGCATTTTTCAAAAGCTAGGATTTAATTAGTTTTGTGATGTTTTGATATGCTTAAGGGAATATTAGTCATTTGGGCACGTTTATGAACTAAAATATGATCAAAGGCTAAAGATTGAAGCTTAGCTATGGATCACCTCGAATTTGTCATTGTGAGTGGGTTAATTAAATGCATGTGATGCATAATGCATGGAAAATGAGCTGCACTGGCACTATATTATGAAGGTAGGCCTAGTTGAACAAGCTTAGGCTAGAAAACTATGTATGTATATATGTGAATGTGATTGACTAGATAGGTGTGCCTGGGCTAGTATATTGTTAATGTACATGTTAGTATATGTGTTTGCTTGTGATTGCCATTGGGAAGCATGAGCTGTTACACATCTAGGTGATGTATGATTTTAATGGCTACTGGATATGTTGCGACTAAATTAGTGTGATGGTGATATTACGATGTGGAATTAGATTGACTATTTGTTGCCGAAATATTGATGCATGATTTGATGTAATATTATTCATGTATATACAGCTATTAGGCCGTGATTAAATAAAAATGAGATTGTTGATGTATATGTAGCTAGTGAGCCATGATTATTTGAGGCACTTAGAATTTTGATGAGCTTATTGGCAAATGAAGCTTAGTAAATGTAATTGTTAGTATGTTGTGGACATATGGAAGAATAGAGACATGATGGTTTCATTGTGGAATTATGTTTCGTCCGAGGAATGAACTCTGAATGTTGATTTAACTTGAGGTTGAGTGGATCCCGTTACCCTATTACTATGTATGTGCTTACAGGGATGATGGTAAACAAGGGGCTGTGGTTTAGTCTCGCCTATGATTCCCACTTGTAGTGCTGTGATGCCACTGACAGGATTGTCACAGCCCAAATCCTGGGCCATGATCGGCACATGGGCCTAATAGGCATAGCCCATCAGACCCAAGCAAGCTTTATTAGAGATTCTCGATAATGCACTATACTCGTTCACCAATCCATATTAATGCTCAAACCATATACTTTCGTATCATAACTTGAACCATAATTACAATAATCAATTCAATCTTTAAAACATATACTCATAAGTATATACCATGAAGTCTAAAATCTCAAATTAAATACTTATACCAAGGCCATTATCCATTTACAATTAAATAAACAAAGTGCTACGACTCGACCTCTAGTAGCGAAGTGACTTGGAATGAAATGCTACGAGATGCCTTTACCTATCTACAGTGGACCATAAGTGTCACGGCCCAAATACCGGGCCATGACCAGAGCATGGGCCCAATGGGCATAGCCCACTAAGTCGAAGCAAGCCTATTTATGCAATCCCTATCATTAATCCTAACCATCATTTCTAAAACCACATATTTTAGTTCTCAATGATAAATGTTTCAGTAATAATTTATAGTAATCCAATATTCATATTTGTATTATCTCAAAGAATTGTCATTCATTGCCATCTCATAAGGTATCATCATCAATCCAACATATACATACTTCATTTATAACATGACTCCTAGTAGTTTACATTCCATATACATGTACATAGATAAAAGACTCTCAACTGTCAGCGGAGTGACTTTAAGTGAAGGTACCACTACTGAGATGCCATAGTACCTACCAAGAAGGCGAGCATATGTGTGAGACTCAATCTAGGTCCCAACTGCCTTCGAATCTGAAAACATGAAATTTAAAAACGTGAGTATAAAACTCAATGAGTGAACATAAGAAGGGAACAAGTAATTGATAGGAAGAATTTGGAAATCATGATGCACTTGTTTCAAAAACAATGCACTTGATTTAATTTCTTACTAAAAACCCCTCATTTCAAACCTTGATTAATGCCCTCATAGTGTTTCATTTAATTTCTTACTAAAAACCCTTCATTTCAAACCTTGATTAATGCCCTTATAGTGTTTCACAAACCCATGATCAATCCATGAACTTAAATGGGTAAAAAGTAGGTCAAAATCAAGCAAGGTAGCAAGCATGGCAGCAAGTTTCTCACTACAGTAAAGTTTATTCTCGCTGTAGCGAGATTGGGCGGCCAAAATAGAAAGTTTCTCGCTGTAGTGAGAAACAATGTTAGTTTGCATATATATTAGTTTTTCTAAGATATATCTCGCTACAGAAGTCCAATTGACTTAATTTTTAGACCATTAGAACACTAAGAGGAAATGCTACAACTTTGATTTTTATCACTTTTCCCAGTTCGGACGGGAAAGGGGCCAAAATCTTCATCAAATTGAAGGCACTGCATCAAAACCCCGAGAGTTTCTCGCTGCAGCGGGATTTATTTTTGCTGTAGCAAGTTTCTGACTGCCAAAACAGAATGTTTCTCATTGCAGCTAGAATGCTTTCTCGCTGCAAGAAAAGTAGGGCACTTAAGTGAAAAAAGGCCTCATTTGCACTAAAAATCCATTTGGTGCTGCAATAAACTCAATTTGCAAGAAAAAGGGACATTCTCAAGATTCATCATGCTAATTTCAACATGAAGTGCTCAAAATTTCCAAAGTTCAACATGCAAGATTCACATGTACAAGACCATATACCATACTCATGAACTTTCTATAACACACAAAACTATATATGTATATGTATATATATATATACCCATCATCATGCACACCCTCTCATCATCAGCAACACAAATGCACTTCCCACTAGCACATGGCTGGGTCAGCACGGATTATGCACACTCCTACTCGCACATAGCCGGGTCATCATCGGCTTATGTACACTCCCACTTGCACATAGTTGGGTCATCATCGACATATGAACACTCCTACTCATACATAGCCGGGTCAATATCACTACACAACATTATTCATCAATGCACAACATATATATATATATATATATATATATATATATATATATATACATAAACATAATGTAGTAGTGCATGAATCCATAACAGTCATATGTCACAACATAAAGATAATTTATCAAAGGCTTGTTCCCAAGGCACACATTTTTAAGAAAAGTTGAATAAAATCAATCAATATTTGTGCAAATAGATTCACATTCCCAAAACAAATTTTGAAATGTAAGTTCACTCACCGGGATTGTTGAACCTCTAATCGACTCTAACTTCGATTATTACTTCAAACGGACATGTGAGGCCTTGTTTGAACCTATCACCCACAATATAACTATCAAAAATATAACTGCCCATAAATCAAATTTCTAGTTATCTCTAACACCTTAAAATCAAATTCTAACTCATTTCTCACCTTGGTGGTTTTTTTTTGTAGTTGAATTCCTTTACAAAAGCTTCCAAGCTACTATGGCAAGTCTCTTTTTCTCTCTCTAAAACTTTCAGCTAGTGAGAGAAAATGTTGAACAAAGACTTTTTTGAGGGTTTTAAGGTGTAAAAGTGGAAAAGCATGAAAAACCGTATGAAAGAGTGGGCAAAAGCATGAAATTTGGAGCTAGAGAGAGAAAGTTATGGAAGTTGTAAAGCAAGCTTCCATGGAGGATGGAAGCAACGTGAGATGGAAGAAGAAGAAGGAGAAGAAGCTACTGGAGAATGAAGAAGCTGCTAGAAGAAAACGATATTTATAGCTCAAACTTATCCAATTCCCTTAGTAATTACGAAAATGCCCTTTAGCAAGTTAACTTGTTCTTCTCCAATCCTTTGTGCAATCTTTGTATTCTTTTGACACTGAGACGAGGTCCATAATGATCTAAACTACTCGAGTTTACGAAAACTTAAAATTTTGACTCGAGGTGTAAAATGACCATTTTGCCCTTGTTGTGAAAATTATTATCACTTCTAGTTTTCTTCATGTTTTCATCATTACACATCATTTATTCATTCCTTAGGCCTTTTTAGACCTTAATAGCATAAAAGAAAGCCCACTCATAGGAGCTCATTAAGAGAAATTATGAAATTACCCCTGATCCGCATTATCGCGTCTACTTTTAGTCATGTGTCTATGGAGATCGAGATTTCATGGGTTCACTTCTGAATTACCCTTTTAACTCAGTAATCAACCTCAATTGGCATCCGTAGACTTTATTAGCTACCTATCAAAATACGAGGTACTACAATAAGTGTCAAGATTTCACGCTAGGGCGATCACTATCTGCAAAAGGGAAAATGAGGGAGTGAGTCTCACAGACTCAGTGATCATCAGCTCTGTGAGCAGGGAGTAGATGGGAAACAAGCAATAAGTAAATCATTTGAATGATAAAATCAGAGTATGAAATGCTAATCTTATAAACTAATCACAATAAGGGTATTTGTGCCTTGTAAAAATAATATCGTAAAATCATAATACAATGCTTTCTTTGGCAAAATAGTGCCGAAAATAAGTGTAACCGTAAGAGTTTCAATTATTGAAAATATCATTTGCCATCAAAATATGAAATACGATATAAAGGTATGCACGCTTCCAAAATGTAAAGAATGTAAAGAAATCAAAGTGTATAGCCACATAAACCAACTCATGATTGTCGAGTAAGCACGGAAAGCTTTTATTTAAACTAGGGGAGCTACAGAGAAAATCTGAACCCTCCACCATGCCAAAGAGTATGTGTTGAAAAACTCACAAGGCTCTCGAGTAGAAAAATATAATATCAGCACATGGACCCAGTTCCACATAATAACAATCTGAGAGTCTTACTCCACCGGATTCCCATAGCCATGATAGTCTCCACGATGTTGACCGACATCGGAGAATCAAGTGATCGTTACAGTGCACATCCGGGAGTCTTACTCTACTGGATCACTTGTGGCCTAGCCACGTATACATATCATAGGTCGTGCCCTCGCCACGCCTAACCGCCCGTCGGTGACACAAATGTTCTCTATTTAGAGCTCACTTATGCACAAGAGTCACAATTAACCGAAGTGACAGTCGACCTACTCTGGACGCACTTGGTTTGTCCAAACCATTTTCAAAAATCACATTGAAGTTTCCAAGTCTTTCGCTTAAAACCATTTGAAACCAAGGTTCAATAAGCCTTCAAATTACTTTTCACATAAAAAGGCATGTTGTATTCTCTTATACAAAGATCGGACTAAAACCGATGCTCAAATCTTGCATTTTAAATCATTTAACTATTTCATTTAAACTATGCATATCACACAAAAATACAAGGCACAAATTTTGAATGCAAAACAATATAAAAGGGCTTGTTTCCCGGTTTCTAAAACACTTTACGTATATAGCTCATCTATAGATATATCCAAAACAATTTTCAAAACAACTTGCATCCACAATTTACTACGAGTTTTACCAGCCCATGCTTTCTACAATAACAGTGTATAAATCATTATAAATCCATTTAGAAATCACCTATCGAGGCTAACGGCTCATGCTTTCCACAATTGCATTTAACGAAATTTGACAACATTTATAAAACGTATAACATTATATAGCTATGGAAATTTTTGAAATAGGCACCCTCTACTCACCTTACAATGGCGAGATATCACTTCGCCACTTATCCGGGTGTGTTTTCTCCTTTAGTTGATCACCACGGTGTCTTTTTTTTTTTTCACTTGCACACTTCTTGGCAATAAACCAAATCGAATAATCTTAGTGTTTATCATTCCCATTTTCTTCCTTATTCAAACATTACCATCATGTTAATAACTCATACTATGCTAGAATCACCACTTTTCCTCACTTAACATTGCATATTCATATACATCTTGACACATTTTTACCAAAGTTGCCTTTATCCTTTGCTTGCGTAATTCTTTAAATTATAATTACCGGTAACTTATTTATGACTCTAGCACCCATATCAACCTTTTCCAGCCATTTTCATTCAAATTCGTCTTATATTTTCACACATAACCCACATATATGGCAGCAACAATCATTCTCACTTTCACTCAATTATTTCCAAGTTTACATGCATCATTATCTATCTAACTTTCAATACTTTGTTTCTTAATCCTCCATCCACAATATTCCTTTTTCATTTCTTTCAAACAGCATGCCATACAAACTTAACAATTTTCAACAAGCTTATGCAAATAGATCTTTTCAACAACCATAATTCCTCACAATATCCAACTAACTGTAGGCTTTAAACATAGTGTTAAGCTTATCGCTTTCCTTTTCCACCTTGAGTCCATCATGTACCCACAGGGTTTATTGGCTTGTATGTCACCAATTTTTCTCCAATCAAGCCAATCTTTGTTGGCACGAGACATTTCTCTTAGTCACTAACTCATTTTCAAAGATTACTCAAGCTAAAAATAAGAATCCTTACCTTTCCTTACTTGAATCACCAAAACCAAGCTTTTTCTTCCTTTCTCTCTTTTTCTTTCTCCTTTCTTCTTTCCTTTCTCCTTTCTTCCAATTGATCTCATCAATTTATTTTCCAAGAGTACGATTTTCCTTGCAAAACAAAGCCATTTTTCTTTTCAAATGCATGGTAGTAAGGTGAAATGGCGTGGGAGCATGAAAATGGCATTAGGAGCATGGAAGATAAGATGAAAATATCTTTTGGCTGGAGATAAGAACCAGCCATGGGATAAGGATGAAGAGTCAACCAAACTAATGTCAAAATTACCATTTTACCCTCCAAGGTTTTCATCCTTTTTAATTGTATCCTCCCACAATCTTTTAATTCTAATTTCTTTCCATTTTTCTTCCTTAATACTTGTATCAATAAAATATCAATTTTATACTTCAATGCAGTACACCGTAATATTTAAATATTTACTTACTTGCGCTAGCTTTATTTAATAAAGACACGTGAGCCCTATTAACGTCAATTTTTTTTGAAATTTTCTCGTTCTTCTTCTCCCCCACTTAGATTGACCATATATTCCTTTTTCATTGAAAATTTCGACACTTAATAAAATATTAATATTTTAATATTATTTTCTTCTAAAATTTTTCACTTGTCTCCTTGGCACTCAAAGTATCTTATTATGCCCCGATTCACTTCCAAATCACTTTTTATATCATTAATTCATCCTCAATTGATATCCGACATGTTCTATTAATCAACATATCAAAGTACGGGGCGTTACAGTTTCTCCCACTTAAAATGAATTCGTCTTCGAATTCAAATCAACGTAAGGTGAATAATGAAAGTCTTAAAATTCTACCACATCACTTTTGTTGGCCGTTCTGAACATAGGATCTTGGTTTATACTTTATATCATCTTCCAATCTTTATAGAAAACTCGACAATACCATAGTATATACAATTATGTGTACTACACTTCTTGAATCACATTAATACTATACTTCATTTTATAAAGAGAATTCAAATATGTCATTAATTCTAGTTGCACCGCAATCAAATCAACCTTAAATTATCAATCATGCATGTTTATATAACCATTCACGATTCCTCTACCTTGACCTTTTATCAAACTTTTCAACATTCAAGCATTTATCCCACCATTGACTGTGGGTCTAAATCATCAATCAATCTCTATTTTGTTTTACATACTTCCATACAAATCCCATTCAAGCATTTCATAATACACAAGGATTAAAATGTTTTATCCATTTCCTATATATTCAACATTGCAAATGATTCAAATCCAGTAACCGATAGAACTATATTCCTGAAAATAATCTCCAATATTTTCATGATCGAGTGCTCTCTAAGTAATTTCAACTTATACCACAATGCATTTCAATAATTAACGATATTCTTGCATGCATCCTCATGACTTAACCAATCTTTATAATTCCCGAGTCATAACCAACTTATTAGTCATATGTCACATGCAAACATACTTAACTTTAGATTCCTTAAAGTTATTTCAAATGTCAAACCTCATCGGGTCTGCATAATGGCAAGATAATCGTTGCCTTAAACCAACATTTCTAGACATCTTCGTTTTTGCAACTTATCTTTATACTTATGTGACATATCAGTCACGAGCCCTAACGTGACTATATAGCTATTTGCTCCTTGGGCTTTAATGTTTTCTCATTGTGAAAATCTCTCGAATTTATCTCATCAAGGTGTTCACAAGGTGGATACAAGTCCATACCTTACAGTTCAATGCCTAAAGCAGTGAACACAATTTCATTACTAAAGTTCTACTCTAACTCTTCTCTCACCTTGTGGACTTGTAGTTGAACTCATTTTCAAGAGTTTTCAAGCTACTATGGCAAGTCTCTCTTTCTCTCTCTAAAACTTCCAACTAGTAAGAAAAAGTGCTAAAGAAAGACTTTTGAGGGTTTTAAGGTGAGGGAGTGAAAGAGTACCAAAGGTTTTATGAAAAAGTGTACCAAAGCATGTAAATTGAAGTTAATTTAAAGAGCTATGGAAGCTTTATGGGAGGCTCCCATGGAGATAAAGAAACATGAGCTAGGAAGAGAAGAAGAAATGGTTGGAAGCTACTGGAAATTACTGGAGCTTTGGATATTTATGTCTAAAGTTTATCCATTTTTCATGTAATTTACCAAAATGCCCTCCATAAGGTGACTTTGTCTTCTTCTTTCCTTCGGTTCAACTTTTTACTCTTTGGACATTGAGACAAAGTCCATAATGGTCTAGAAGTACTCAAGTTCGTGAAAACTTAAAAATTTATACTTGAGATGCAAAATGACCATTTTACCCCTACCTTGGAAATCATCATTATTTCTATTTCCTTCGTCATCTTATTCTTATTTTCATCATTCATTTGTGCCTTAGGCCTACTTAAGCCTTAATAATGTTTGAAAGCATACTTTTAGGGGCTCACTAAAGAAAATGATGAAATTACCCCTAATCTGTTTTATCGTATCTACTTCTAGTTACATGTCTATAGAGGTCGAGGTTTCGCAGGTTTACTTCTGAATTACCCCTTTTACTCAATAATCAACCTCAATTAGTAGCCGGTAAGCATTATTAGCCACCACCTCAAAGTACGAGATACTACAATTTCCCCAACTTATAATGAATTTGTCCTCAAATTCGAATCGACGTGGGGTGAACAATCAAAATTCTAAATTCTTTTGCATCACTTCCGTTGGCCATTCTTAACATAAGATATAGAATTATGTGTACTGCTCTTGTTGGATCAAAATGATACCATTCTTCATGTTATGAAGAAAATTCAAATATGCTATTAATTCTGGTCACATATCAATCAAATCATCCTTAAATCATCAATTATACATGTTTACTTAACCATCCACATTTCCTCTACCTTGACCTTTTATCAAACCTTCCAACATTCAAGCATTTATTCCACCATTGACTGTGGGTCTAAATCATCAACCAACGTCTATTCTATTTTACATACTTCCATACAAATTCCATTCGAGCATGTCATAATATGTAAAGATCAAAACAAGCTTTATTTATTTCAGATATATTTAACATCATGGATGATTCAAATCTAGTAACTATTAGTAACCATATTCCCATAAACAAAACTCCAGTACTTTAATGATCGAGTGCTTACTAGATACATCTTAACTTATATCACGAAGCATTTCAATAAATCATGACAATCACATACCTCATATGATCTTAACTAATCCCTTTAATCAATAACTCAACTTCTCAAGGTTAAAGTTGTCCAAAATTTTCCTTTAAGGTTCCTTTCCAAGTCTCATCTTAATTTGTCACAACCCGGAACTCCCCTCAAGCCCGTGACAACCGTCGCGGTGCCCCAATGGGCACTCATCTCCCGAAATGTCAATCGGAACCCCGCAAGGCTTAATATCAGTTTCTCATTTCCCTCGGTGAGTAACCGTTGCCAAATTTTATGTTCTAAAGGATTTTGAGCTATTTCCAACTTAAAACTGATAAAATAAAAATTATCTCACAGGGGCATTTTGGTCATTTTTCACTGAAAATTTTGAAACCAGTTAAAAATGCAGTAAACAAGTACCAATCGCATAATTTACAATTAAAAATAAGTTTAGGCATCTAAAACCTTTATTTAAAATAAAATTATAATTGTTTAAATATAATAAGAAGATAAAACAAGATATTCAATAAAATATTTTATTTTCTTATAAACAGTAATTTTGGAGTTATGCGTAAATACTTTTTGTAACGTAAAAACAAAATAAATTCATCATATTGTAGCAAAATAAACTATTAAATTTACAATAATCAAGTGGGCCCATAATAATTAGAATTAAAGAAGCTGTGAACTTACAGTTTGGAAAACGCAATCCAATGGAAATCCCCGATGGAACCAGCTATTTACAGACTACTCTGATCCTGAAATGGGTGGAAAGGAGGGTGGTGAGATTATAAAATCCTAGTGAGTAAACAAACACCATTTAAATAAGCTAAAGCCGAGTAAAATGAGACAATTAAAATATCCCATTATTTTAAGTATTTAACAATTTGAAAATTCATTCCAACCCATGCAAACGGTTGTATTTCATTTAATTTCTCATTAGGGCTTATGACTTTCATAAACAGTTGGCTCATGCCATCAAATATACTGGATGACACCTTGATCAGAGGCATACACTTGAGCCCGCCAAGGCTGTTAAAATTTTGTATACTCGTAAAACATATTTTTAGTTTGAAAAATACAGTCATTCCTTGGCGTTAGCAGAGTTCATCGTCATGAGGTGGTTCGGTGTGACGTGAACTCTAACCATACCTCAAGAGATACCCTACGCGCCTCTCCAACTGAGGTACATATATATATATCTAGATTTTGTACCCCTCTAATAGGCTGGTCCACAAAACTCGCCTACTGCAGCAAGCTAAACCCACCATACAATAAAATTTTAACAACATGACAGGGCTAATATAATACTACCCAGCTTGCAAGGGTAAAATAAAATAATTCATACAATTCATAAAATACAGCCCAACCAGTCATGAACAATATAACATAAGCCATCAATTTCCAATCATAAATTTGCAACATACCAGTGGTCTCTAATTACTCTATTTTCAAAATCGTTATTTCGTTTCAAGACAATTTATAAAATCTTTTCATTTAAACACATTTTTGTTTGCAAAACCTAAACTTAGCCATTTAACTCATTTTCATATAAATTTCACCAAAACCGAGTTAAAACATACTTTAGATAATTAAAATGATGATAAGGTTACTCACAATGTCTAGAGTGGGGATTTTCGAAATACTCAGACTACTGGTCTTCGGATGCAATTCCCTTGCCTTTATCGGAGGACTCACCACCTTGACACAATACAAAATCAAGAAATTCACCACATTGGTACTAAATTGAAATTAAACAAATTTAGACTACTAATGCATGATATGGAATGCAAAAGGTCTAAATTTTGCCTAAACACTGTATTAACCTATTTCGGTCTTTTACCCGATAAATTGAAATACACATCCAATTTAGCTCCAATTGATCCCATTTCTTTTTCTAATGCTTCAAATCACCAATGTCCAGCCAAATAACCCAAAAATCAGCAAAGCCACATTCATATTCCTTCTTGGAAAAATTCGGCCAAAATGGTGCATCATTGTCACAATTTTTCCTACTTGATTTTCTTTCCATAATTCATTAATTTCCATATCAAAAACCATGATTTCATAAT